>NC_040028.1:20245255-20245460 GCF_000972845.2 Larimichthys crocea | reverse complement strand
AGTAAAATGAAGGAAGGAGGAGGAGGAGGAGGAGGAGGAGGAGGAGGAGGGGGGGGGGAAGAAATTCCAGCAGACATCTATAAGTCAAAGGCTTTAATGCTGAGCAGAGCGGGACGTGCAGAAAGGAGGCTCACTTGTTAGGAGAGAGAGGAGGAAACGGGGTGAAGGGAAGACAAGGACAGACAGGAGGAGGCTGCTGACGATG
>NC_040028.1:20154248-20245245 GCF_000972845.2 Larimichthys crocea | reverse complement strand
TTAAAAAACTTGCATCTGTTTTATGTTTCCATCCGCTGAGCCGCAGCAGCAGCCTCTGTCCTCCGCATAAAGAGCGGATGTTCGTATATATAAGGCTTACTGCTGCACCAGCTTCAGGGGGGGAAAGTGCGCTTCGTTTACACCTTTATCTAAATCCTCTCCTCAGTGAGCTCCAGTGGCCGGCGGGGCCGGTGTGTGAGACTGCACTGCAGAGGGCTCTCCATGATTGAGCTCCAACACATCCAGAGCCAAATGTACAAAAAAAAAAAAGAAGAGACACACAGAGATTTCCTCTCACACTGCGGCACATACCATTAAGTTTATTATTACTCTGCTCTCCTGACGTTGGATCCTATTAATTCTTCATTTCACCCAGGTGCTGAACTTCTCCTCCTTAAAGCTTTTAAAGCTGATGAATATCGCACCTCCACCTCCACCACCACCGGGTTTTTTCCCCCCTCTCTAGAATAACTGCTGCAAACTGTCCGACGAGAGCAGAGTCACACAGGCGATCAATTCACTGCCGCAATATAGAGAACCAGTTTAAAAAATGAGGTTGAGGAACTTTAAATGCTCACAAGAATTAAAAATTACAACAAAAAAATCTGCTATAGTCTGAGAAAGAAAATTGGCCTACCTTCAACTCGATTCCAAAATGGTACGACGCCGTTTGTAGTCAGTGGGGAAGGCTGTGGACATCACAACTCCGGGTCAATAGAGAAAACACGTTTCCATAAATGGGTGCAGCCGGTGATAGTCGTGTTTGAGCGAGGTCACCATTCAGCCACTCGTCCGGTTTAAAATCCCAAACAGAAGAATGAGATCTCTCTCTCTCTCCTCTCTTCCTCTCTCTCTTCTCTCTCTCTCTCTCTCCTCTCTCTCTCTCTCTCTCTCTCTCTCTCTCTTTCTCTCTCTGTCCTTTTGGAGATTGAAGTGCGCCAGGCGCTCTCTACGCAGATGTGACTTTGCGCGCTTGAAATAAAAAACGGATGATGATGGGTGTAGAAAAAAAAAAAAAAAAAATCCGGACTACAACCAATAAAAAAAATGTATATCAAAACGAGAGGGGGCGAAGCGCCAGATGATCAAGCCCCGGTCCACCTCTCCCCCCAAAATGTGACAGTTGACTTTTACGCAAATCGTGCTCAATCACTATCCTCTGTGGTGCGCTCACCATCCCAAACCACTATTCGGTGCGATCCCCCACTCAGCAGCGCCGCGGTGGAGATGGGGGGAAAAGGAAATGTATGGATATAATGGCCAGATCCGATGGGGGGGTTTCCTCCACAGCTCCGCTTGTAGTTGCAAGCACACGACGAGCAACAGCAGAGATCTCTCCCCGGTCCTAGTGCACCAACACACGTCCCTCGCTGGCTCTGTAACACGCGGCTGCACCTGCGCTCTGTAGTTTGCATCGATGAACAAGTGAAATGAATGAAGGAGGAGGAGGAGGAGGAGGGTGGGGGGAAGAAATTCCAGCAGACATCTATAAGTCAAAGGCTTTAATGCTGAGCAGAGCGGGACGTGCAGAAAGGAGGCTCACTTGTTAGGAGAGAGAGGAGGAAACGGGGTGAAGGGAAGACAAGGACAGACAGGAGGAGGCTGCTGACGATGATGATGATGATGATGATGATGAGGTCCCATCTGGATTCTCCTTCATGTTACACTTCCTGTAAGACTAACATGTTTGTAGTTGTGGGATAAAGCCCAGAGGTCATGAGCGAGATGGAAACGGACAGGTGACCCCGAGCCTTAAAACACAACAGAAGGTTTCAGGTTACCTGCTGGCCCCGATCATCACGAGGAGAAAACCTGAGCCATGGTGACACTGAAATCTGTATGTATGCAAAAAAAACTTATTTTATTCCGTCAACGTGACAATGGTATTTAAACAATGAGTAAAATAGTGAGGAGTGACCTCTGAGGAGTGAGGAGTGACCTCTGAGGAGTGAGGAGTGACCTCTGAGGAGTGAGGACACCTTGGAGTGTTTTACTTGAGCTGCTTCTGTTACGTGTCTGACTGCTTCAGTACAAAACTGCAGATCCATCCAATCAGCTCCAACAGCCAATCAGTAACAGCTAGATCGATCCTCAGAGATCACTGCTCACTCCTCAGATCACTCCTCAGAGATCACTGCTCACTCCTCAGATCACTCCTCAGAGATCACTCCTTAGAGATCACTCCTTAGAGATCACTCCTCGCTCCTCATAGTTCACTCCTTGTACTTCAGAGATCACCCCTCAGAGTTCACTCTTCACTCTTCAGAGATCACTCCTCCCTTTTTAGAGACCCCTCCTTGCTCCTCAGACATCACTCCTCACTCCTAAGACATCACTCCTCACTCCTCAAATATCGCTCTTCACTCCTCAGAGATCACTCCTCACTACTCAGACATCACTCCTCAGACATCACTCCTCACAGATCACTCCTCACTCCTCAGAGATCACTCCTCAGAGATCACTCCTCACTCCTCAGATATCACTCCTCACTCCTCAGACATAACTCCTCACAGATCACTCCTCGCTCCTCAGACATCACTCCTCAGACATCACTCCTCACTCCTCACAGATCACTCCTCACTCCTCAGAGCAGAAGTAGAAGCACCTGGAGCATCCGGACTCCAGTGACATCACGTAGTTCCCATCATGCCACTTTGAACCTGAACGCAGGTCAGATGTGCTGACGTGGGCGAGCAGGTTCGGTTCAGACTCATCTCCACTTTGGGCTCAGTATGAGGCATCATGAGCTGACGCATCCTCCTGATGTCTCTCACACACACACCTGAGCAGTGGTGAAAACTGGAGTGATCTGATATTGGTTTACTGAGCGTTGCACCCTCTGTCTCTCTCTCACTGTTGGAGGATGGTTTATCAATTTGTTTGATAAAAAATAGTTGTACCATAAAAGAGAATCTGGGGGTGCTGCGCTAAAATCAGGACCCGATCCGACCTGAGCCGAGTATGCAGAACACTGGTGCAGTTTTTATCGCAGAGGGTAATAAGTTATTTCTTTATTATTTGTCAGTACTTGAAATTCGCAGCTCAAAAATCGATCTCAGTTATAAGACTCAAAGGCCATGTTACTGGAGCCATATTTATTGATTTTTAGGAAGCATTTCAAACAGTAAATTATTAATATATTCTTGATACACAATGCAGCGACTTTTCACGCCTGGTTGTAATTTTATTTTTGCCTCTGTGTGCAAATGAAACAGCCGTCTTCTGCGTGTCGATGTCCTCTTCTCTAACCTCCATTTTCAAAGTGACATGCTACAAAAGAATCCCTCCTCCATCATGTGAAATGTGCACAGCAACAACAACAGGAAGGAACTCTCTTTTCCTGCAGGTTCTTTGGGAGAAAGTCATGAAAGCCGTCCACAGCGTGTCAGCTGAGGGTTAGCTGGAGGAACAGTGATTCTGGAAGGAGAACATCTCTTCACCTGTGCCAGCTTTCACACAGCTATGGGCAGATGTTTTTTTACATAGACATGACCGTGTCAGTGCTGTAGAGAATATAGTAAAAGTTGTACAACCACACTGCAAAAATACTCTGTTACATAAGTGATCAAAAATGAACTCAGTGCATAAAAAAGTGACCTGTGAGTGTTCTGCAGTTATATTACTGAATCATTATGAATGTAGCTTTTTACTGTTTTAGTATGTTAAGCTGGCTGTAACACAGACAGTGTAAATATGGACGTCGTAACCACACCCACCTGTCAATCAAAGCGTCCACGCTCTTAATCCTGCATAACTTTAAGCCTTAATATAATGTGAACAGGTGAGTTGTATATAAATTCACCCTCAGTACAGTTGTCATGAACGGGGAAATTAGCTACAGAGACCAAAACTGTTTTTTGTACCAGGCTGTAAACATGTTTATTTCTGCTGTGAAGTTGGACATTTGGACATGGGGACTTATGGAGACTGACTCACTTCTGGAGCCAGCCTCAGGTGGACGTTAGAGGAACTGCAGTTTCTTTGCTTGGGTTGTAACTATTTACAAACTGTTTGGTGGTTTAAGGTCACCACATGTAAAATCTTAATTTGTTAAGAAGCTTTAGAACAGGCAGTAAAACATACAGTATTTCCCTGTAGTCTTGGAGTGGTAGTACAAAGAAAATACAGCACTCAGTCTGTACTTAATTAAATGTAATAAGTTACTTTCCACCACCCACTGCACATCAGCCATTCACAGGAAGAACAGCTCACTCATGTAAAGCAGCTTCTCCACCCACATGCCCCACTGTAGCCTTTTGATTTGGACTTTTTGGCTCTCCCTGACCCCCTGAAGTGATTTTATTCAATATATTGTATTGTGTTGTTGTATTGATGATGATATGTTGATATGCTGCAATGCAGGAAAGCTGCTTAAAACCAGTGAACGGTGATATTTTCTCAAAATAGAACGAAAATGGAAGCTGACAGAGAGTATTTATTTTGAATGTTAGTCACTTAAGAACACATCAACCCTTTTTTTTAAATGGTACTCATCTCAATTATAGGGATTGTCATTACACATTACTCGTCATATCCATCAGACAAGAGCAGTGGTGCCTTCAAGGACATACGGCATAAGTGCAATCCAGAGATTCACCTGTGTGTGTGTTTGTGTGTCAATATGAACGCCTCTCTTTATCGAAGCCCATCAGGATGTGAGGTGTCTGTGGACGAGGAGAGAGCGCTGTCTTGTATAACCACACACTCGCTCAGGGCTCAGGAAACTCGTCACAGACGTGTCTGCCTCCACAGTTTTTCCTTTCAGAGTATGAGTAGGTACCTGACCATTATCCGTCATGCAGAAAATATAGAGCTCGACTGATAAGACATAAATCCTCCTCTTCGTTTCACCCACTCACTCGCTCACTCCTTCACTCCTTCACTCACTCACTACGCTGCCTGCTAAATATTCAGTAGATAAATGCTGCATGAGTGATGCCATAGAAACAGCTGAGAGATCACAGGACCTCATCACATCTTACTCCCACACTTCTTCTTTTTCCACTGCTGCTGCTGCTGCAGCTTTGTCCGGCCTTCTATCACCACAGCAGCTTCTTTCACGGCTGCGTATAAAAGCTCTCAGTAATTTAGAAAAAAAAAAAGGGACCAAGTTTGCTTTAAAGAGCGATATCTTGAATTAGCATCATGTCCCACTTTTCCCCCCACACACACACAGGCAGAAATAGACTTTGCATTAAAAACGCAATCAGATAAAGAAACAATTAATTCCTCCGTTCAAATTGAAAATAAGAAAAAAATAATGTGAATTCTCATCAGGGGGGGAAGCGGCTGTACTAGATACACCCAGAGCTCGTGAGACACAGATTCATCCAACATAAAACTGCTCAGCTCTTTTTGTCCTCAAACATATTTTGAAGTTTTGATCTAACTGGATAAAGAATCTTTTTATTTAACAGCAGAGTGAGAGCGAGTCATTCATTTCAAATCCTCAATACTTGAACACAGCTGTCACAACCTCGTCTTGTACAGCGTACACACTTTTCATATTCTATTTTTGTATATTCTGTGTTATATATATCATATTTTATACTTCTATAGCTTGTTTCTATTCTTGTTGCACAATAATAGAGCTCTTGATGCTGAGCTGAGCCAACACGTTTCATTGTGCTGCTGACCCTGTGTTAACCTGCATGACAAATAAACCTGAAACTGAAACTCAGGTTGTCATGGTGAACATGATAGCAAACAGCCTATTTACTTGTAAAGTAGACACAGAGGAACAAAAGTCTCATTTAGAGCTCTTCACTGGTTCATCCAACAGATGACTGATGTGACATAAGTCTCTCCATCTTAGCTCTGTTATTGGTCTCTACTAACTCCCGTATCTTTAGCTATCTTCTGCTAATTTAGTCTCTTTGTTGAGTGTGCAGGCAGTGTACTGTCGGTTTATTGAGCTTCCTAAACACAAACATGAGCTGAAGGAAGTTAAAATGCTTCGTACAGCAAAGGGCGATGATTGTATTCTAATAAAATATTGCACATTCACAGACAAAGGTTGGATCTAAAGGTGATAACATGAACATGAAGGAAGTGGCCAGCCTTTCATTTTGTCGTCAAATCAGACATCGCTAATAATCTTTTGCATCTCAGCCTAACAAAAATGATTCTGTGTCTCACATGAGAGTTTCTGTGATTAGTCTGTCTCCCCTATAATTTCTCTTACTGTGATACACACACACACACATTGACAAACACACACACACACACACACACACACCGACAAGCAGATGTTTCACAGAGTGTGCTGACTGATACATGCCCGTTGCCTAATTGCAGGTTTATAAAATCTGCAGGTTGCGGGTGCCAAGCAGTTTCCAAACGGATGCCAAGCGGTTGCCGTGACAGCAGGTCGTGACCTTCCTGTAATTGTGGAGATGATGCCATTTCCCCTGCTCATCTGGTACGCACATCTGTGCCAGCCGAGAGAAGAAGAAGAAAAAAAAAAGCACTCATAGCCACAGCACACAATTGAAAGAGGAATACTTTGCAAAATATTAATTTGCTCGATACTGAAAACATCACATTTTAAAGTACATCTGTGACCTTAAAAACATGAAATACTAACCCATACAAGAAATTTAAAGCATTCCCCTGTTCTTGACTATTTAATAGTTTTGGCCTTTTCATCCCCTCGGTGTTGTGATCGCCTCCCTTGGAAACTGTTGCACAGCTTTCCTGATCAAAGTGGCGTATTTCCATATCACAGTACCACGACCTTCGAGCCGGGACTGAGCGGTACAGCTGTTTTTGATGCTGTGCTGTGAAACCGATCAAAAAACTCGGAGTCTTATTCTAAAACAGAATCCGAGAGAGGAAGGAGAGGGTTAAGGGGAGTCTGACGAGCAGGACGCACAGAGCTGATAGACTCAGAACATCTTGTCTATCTGGTTGTGTACCACCCACTGCTGGATGTTCACAATCTAAAAACACTGAAACATATAACAGCTATTGTGGCACTGTGGGGAGATCTAGTCATGGCACAGAAAACACAGCCTACATGTTTGATATCCGAATGTAACATCGGTAATTGTTCGGCCGTGCTTCTAATTAGTGCGTCCAATATATTTTATATTATTTATAATCACCGTATCAGTCCGAGCGTTTCACGGCCTTGTTGCTTTGTGTACTCGTGGGAAGCTGGAGTAACATTCATAACACAGCTCAGCTTCTTTCCTCATGCTGGCTGCTGCTAAATCTTTCAACAGGGATCTAGATTTTTTTTTCTCCCTCTGCAACTCACCAACAAACCAACCCGCAGAAATTATCACAAGAACAAAAAAAAATCAGTAAAAGCAGAATGGCTTCAGAACAGTGAGGGAGAGAGGAGAGCTCGGTGAGGAACTGCATTAGTGAGCGCCTGTGGTGGGAACGCTGAGACATTTAGAAGGTGTGTACTGTATTTGGACACACATCAGGCGTAGGTACGAGGTGAGGATGACTCAAAACATTCATTTCATCCAAAGAAATTGTTTAAAACAGTAAGAGATTAAATCAGTAGGTTTGGAGCAGCACTCTCGTTCATTTGCAGTCGCAGTT
Source organism: Larimichthys crocea (assembly GCF_000972845.2). Taxonomy (NCBI): domain Eukaryota; kingdom Metazoa; phylum Chordata; class Actinopteri; family Sciaenidae; genus Larimichthys; species Larimichthys crocea. The sequence continues at coordinate 20,237,688 of NC_040028.1, read as the reverse complement.
GTGTCCACTTGAGAATTGCAAATCCAACATTTATTCTCTTTTAGCTCTGTTTTTGGTTTGGGCCAATCCTGGGGGAGATATCTGACTGTTGAACAAACAAACAAAGTCCTTCCAAAATTGTCTTTATTGTTGATTTATTCATCAGAGTAAGATAAATATGTTCAGAGTCTGACAAAGAGTGAAAGAAAGTAACACACATTTCCACGGTTCTTGCCCTGCCCAGCGTGACCGTGGAGTTTCCTCCTTCATTATGAGTTTAACTGAAGTTCAGCTGTGATCCTGACAAGGGAGTCCTGCCATGCTGAGGAATAGGCCCTTATCCTGGCCTTGAAAGTCAGAAGAACTCCCCACAGGAACTCATGAATAACAGCCAATTATACCAGACATAATTTACTACCCAAACTCCTGGCTGGCCCTTGTAAAGGGTCGGCGCTCTGAGATAAGACAAGCTGTAAACTATGGTCATATTTCTCAAAGGAAGACACACAGAGTCGAGCAAAATACAATATGCAGCGTAGTTAAAAAGTGTAACAGTGTAATGGATAACTTTGTCACCACGGTCACTAACTAGCTGCTGCACCTGCTCGGTTGTTTGGTGCTGCTCAGAGAGTGTACAGGGTTTTTTTTTAGAGCTTCTTGCAAAAAGCAGCAGGTCAAAGATGAAGCTGTGACGATGCTCAGAGTCAAACGATGAGCTAAAGCTCGGGAAAGCTGAGCAGAGCTGCAGATTCAGTGATGGAAATTCTCTTATCCCTCTTCACATTGTCATTTGATACATTTTTATTATAAAACATTGATTAGAAGTTCGTTAAATATAAATAAAGCATATGGTCAAGGCTGGAACACCATCAACAAGCAGTTACATCATAAATAAGATTGCAAACAAATGTAAATGAGTTTGTCATTTTCAAACATCTCCACAAAGACATGATCTGTCTGTCTAAATGAATTTGAAGTATGGAGCGAGTGTCCTTCATCAACGCTGAGACACTTGTCAACATCATTAGCCAGTCTCATTAGTGCCCTATCCAACCTGAATTATACATCAAGCAGCCAATGAAGAGCCAGCATCCAGAGAGCCGTCACGGGAGCATTTCTGATGATTCCCACTTGAGGATTTTTTTCCTTTTAATCAGACGACTGGAGCAGGATCAGCATTTTTTCCATCCAAAGGAATACAGGGAGGAAGACGGGAACAGCGGGAGGAAAAGAGAGGAAGAGAGGTGGCGTGCTCGAATCCCAAAGGCGCGGCAGTGCAGAGCTTCACATGTTCTCCAGCTACATGCTTTTCATGTAGTGCACGTGCACGGTGGGATTTATAAAAGAATCAAAACATGACTATCTACTGGAGTCTATTGGTCCATTTTAAGATATCTGCACAGATACACTTGACATCTGTAGAAAGCTCGATAGGTAAGTCATGTCTTTGACTGTCATACTTTGTATGTGATGCATCCACTTCCTTAAATTATCTTACCACCTTTTGGTGAGTGGACTGAACTACTAAACACAAGGAACGAACAAAGAGGAACAAGTCTACCTGGGCAGAAAGACGGTTTCAAATGGGCAAATTTTAGAAATGTTTTAAAAGTGAAACATGAAAAAGAAAACACCAAGGTACCAAGGTCCACCACCTGCAAGAGGGTAAGACTGATAACCATCGCATCCTCGTCTCCATTCTCTCAAACATGGACATCTCTGGTTCGCTCTTTCTTGGTTTGCTCGTTCAGTGTATCCTGGCTTGGACATTTGTCCACTTCTCATCACCTTACCACAGGGGTGCCCCAGGGTTCAGTGCTGGGGCTCCTTCTATTTGCTCTCTACATCACCTCCCTGGGTCCGATTATCCGCTCACATGGCTTTTCCTGTCACTGCTATGCAGATGACACTCAGCTGTATCTGTCATTTCCTCCTGAGGACCCCTCGGTCTCTGCACAGATGCCTCTCAGATATCTCCACATGGATGAAGGCACATCACCTCCAGCTGGACTGCTGCTCATCGAGCTCCACTGGCTACCTGTAGCAGCCCACATTGAATACAAATCACTAATGCTGACTACAAAGCAGTCTCTGGTTCTTGAACGTCCTCATACAGACAGATGTTACCTCCTCCTGGCTCAGGACAATCCAAACTCTTCTCGTCTGTCATTCCTGGTTTGTGGAACGTCCTACCAGTTCCAACCAGATCAGGGGCGTCCCTCTCTACCTTCACAAACCTCCTGAAGACCTCCAGCTCTTCAGAGAGGACCTCCTCTACAACACTACCAACAACTAGACATGTTAAATCTATCCCCTTTAAGAATTGTTACAGCTTACTGCTGCACTAACACGTTCTTATCACACTGTACCATGATTGTTTCCCTTCTCTGTAAGTCGCTTACATAAAAGCGTCAGCTAAATGACTAAATGTAAAGACATAAATAAATGAAATAAGGAAGCAAAGTGACAGTAAGAGATTATTGTGGCTGGAAGTTTAAGTAAGTAATAAAAATAAAACGTGTGAAGATGTTTGTTATCTTATATCTTTTAGTTTTTCACCGTCACTCTTTTAACACAAGGTTACTTAATAGTATTTTAATCAAGTCACTCTTCTCGGAACATCAACTTTGTCTGAAAACAATTGCTCCCTCCCTCGTCCCTCCCCATCGCCTCTAGTGTTCATTAACATAGAAATTGACGAGCCACAATTGATGCTTTAAAGCAAAGTTCAGACAGCAAGGTCAGCCAAGAATCAGTAATTAAGCCAGTCCTTAAAGTGTGGCGGATCTGCTTATTAGGAGTGCGGGCCGCAGACTCATCCACATAGAACTGAAAATGGAAATAAAATCCATCTCATTCCCGGAGAAGCCCGCAGGACGTCAGCACTCAGCGTGTAAAACAATTACACACCATTACGTCGGGCACACAGAGGGCTGGAAGTGGACTCTGTCTCCTTGCCTCTAACTGCTTCACACTGTGTCTTTCGAGAGACTTGAAGGTTGTCTCATATCATGTGCTTATTTATATATATACACACACTGTATCCATCCATCTAAAGACAATTCCTCATAAGAGAGAAATGTCCCGTCTAACTCTTTAGAAATGTCCCACAGAAGATGTGAAGGCGCTCACCTGCTGCAAGCTCAGAGCAACAGGAAATCCTCGACACTTTTGCTCCAGTCAGAACAAGGTCTGGCTTCTGATATGCTGCTCAGATATGCCCAATTACCTGTCATTTCAAGCCCAATTTGGTCCAAATGGGGGAAAAAAGAGACCAAGGCTCCATCGTCTACTAACTTTTCCCTTCTGCTGGGTCTCTCTGCCTTCTGCTCTCTCACATTAAACAGCTATAACAGCAAGTGTTTCGATGGTTTGAAGGACAAAAGGGGTGCTTTTAAGTACAGCAGAGATGATTTATTCATTGTTTTAAGCTCCATTGTATCAGAGGCCCGTACGCAGGTGGTAGAGGCGGGCTAGATCTGCACTTAAATTGTCTGACAGAGGCGTAGGCAGGAGTTGCTCTCGGTCTCTGTTCTTTCTCTCTTCCTGTTTTTCGATGCTGCAGCATGAGCACTTGTTGACGTAAGGACACGACAATGTAACTGGAGATTTTCATACCATACACTTCTTTATTAATTTAGTTTTTAAAGGCCCAGGGGCTCTCACTTGCATGGGCTCTCTTGTTGAAATATTACTGATTTAATCCACTCTGACCCTTTGCATTCTGCAAGAAGGATAAACATAAAGACTGTGAATTATTCCGCTGAAATATGGAAATCATACAGAGAGCAAAAACATTTTTCCTCACGTAAAATTTCAGACCTCTATCATTCCTACTTTTGTCATAGTTTGAGTATTAGGTCTAAAAATCCTGAATAAAAAAATAAAGCCTGTGGTTCTTCTTCAGTCAGACAGAGGGGAGTCTGTGCAGACAGAAAGCTTTGTGGTCTCATAACGAACTTGTCACATGGACTCCAATTTAAAAAGAAGGGATTCATTAGAACATCCAGAACAAACCAGCATGGCTGTAACACTCGTGTTCATGGTATGATGCCAGTTTGGATGTTTGACCCCTTTAACGTCTTTTCCAGGAGACTCAGGGTCTGACTGCAGTCTCTAACATCGGGTGTAATCGTGGTATTGCCATTATTTATGTAGGATTTAATGTCGTTACAGTACGGCTCTATTCCATTTTGTTCCAACAACCCCCACACCAAGATACCGAGCTGTACTCCACCACAACCCACCTACAATGTGGCTATACAACAACGTTAACGTTTAGACGACTAAAACAGAGTGACCAAAACGTTTTTTTTCAGTAATTTAATTACAAAAGGTTTGTACAAAGGATGATTAAGGTGCACACCACATATCTGCGATATCCCAGGTTTGATTCCAACCTTTCTCGCACGTCGTTCCCCTCTATATCCCCTTTCCCCCTCGCAAAATCAATCTCCATTCTGAGATCCTGGCCTCAATTGATTTGATTTGAAGTGAATTTATTTGTGTCTTGCATTCAGACTGAAAACAGAAAAAAATGCTGCTTGAGGAGCCCAAGAAAAAAGATCCACTTTGAGCAAAAGATTTTTTCAGTATTACGAGGCAGGATTTTACGACTACTGGAAAATTATCATGATTGCAATTATTTAATATTTTGTCACGATGACCACAAGGTTAATGGCATTAATACAGCATTTAAATTACCACAACAAAGTAATCTACTGTGAGCTTGCATTTATGTGACCGGCCAATGGACGCCCCTGTGTTGGCACCGCCTGCCTCTGTGTCAATGAAAAAGTCCCATTTAAACAAAAGAAGCTGCAGTTTTTCTTTCAGTGCTAAATTCAGCCAAATTCATTGAAGCCTGACCCTTTAACTACTTTAGAAAAACCAATATGAAGACTCATCTGGGGATCATGGGAGAACATCTGATGACAGCTGCTGAAACATCTGTTGACGCTGTCAGTCATGAATCACATGTTTCTGGTACATTCTGGGGTAATAGGTTCAAGTGACAGGCCAAGGTGCATTGTGAGTGCTGCCAGCTACAATTTCAATAATAACAGCGGAGATGATACTCCTCCGTGTCGCTGTTCAGCAACTCTATCTTCAGGACACATTTCATGGTTCAACAAACATCATCCAACGTGTGTGTGACCGTCAGATGAGCAAGACAAAACACAATCAGGGTCCCCTGAGCGATGCTGTCATGACCCGACTCAAGGCGGTAAAAGGAAATATAACAGAAAGAGAACTCTCTAAAACCAGAGCTTATGCTATCTACCTGAAACCTGACGAGAAGTAAAAACCTCACCATCTAATCGATTTGCTAATAATTAGTGACTGTAACAGAAATTTCTGACTGTGTGTAGAAAATCAGTGAACTCAAAAAACTAAACCTGTCCGGTCCTAAAAACCATCACCACAGACGAATTGGTCACTCTAAGTTAACGTTCGTAATACACCCTAAATCACAAACGAGGCGAACTCCACATCAAAACCACAATAGTGTTGGGAGGTTCGAGTCTTTTTACCGATTCGGATCACTAACTCTAAATTCGACGAATCTTTTTTTGAGTCATTTTGTTCATTTTAACTAGTGCTGTGCTGTATGTAAACATGACAAATGAACAATCTGTATGAACGAACCGCTGTGTGGACTACTCGTCACGTGACAAATGAACCAGAGACTCAAACTTGAGGATGCCTCTGGGCTTCCAGGCAGGAAACCAATGAGGACCACACACCTAGCTTTGCATAGAGGAACACAAACACTGCAAGACAGAAAGACGAGCAGGTTAGGATCAGTGAAGACCACGACGGGCAAAGGAACCAACATGCTTCAAAGTATTGAAGTGCAAACAACAAAGATCCATACAGTTTTTTGTCTTAAGGGGGAGGGTTGTTACGGCTGCCGCCTTTGCGGCCTGTATAGCATGATTGACACTCACAGCAGCATGATTTCATTGTACATCATCTGCTTTTAAGCCAACTTAATTATAGGACTTATCTAACATACCCTTTTCCTCATCACCAACACAAAGGCAGTCCCAGAATCCAATCAGTTAGTTGGGGAATGGGCTTCTTTTCTGTAAAGACAGTCATGATGGAGGGGCGAGGGGAAACACACACACACACACACACACAAAGGACGAACGCAAACCTGGTGTGGTGGTGAAAGCCAACAAGTTGGTGAAGGTCAAAGCTGAGAGAGGAAAGGACAGAAGGAGAGCACTACTAGCCTAGAGTGACAAAAAGGAGGAGTGTTAAACGCTTGCCACTTCATCATTTTGCTGTGAATGATTTTGCATGAATTTGTGTGATGACTCATGATACCCTGTGATTGATTTGCTCTGCAGCTAAATGCTTGTAATTAGTGAAAGCGATAAAAAAAAAAGATAAGTGAAGAAACATTAAAATCATTCACCATGTGAACGACTTTCTCATAAAAGTCAAAGTAGTTGTTTGTGTCACTCGGTCTGATTCACCTCACGGAGAAAGCTCTTCTATTCACGGCTCAGACAAACGTGTCCTCAACAGACCAACACATTAGATACATGCTCAATATCAATGCACGTCTGCCCAGTCGTGCTGTTATTGTTGTGTTCATTAAGGTGGGATGGAAAGCTGGAGTGGGTGTGTCATTAGTAGTAAGCTGATCTGGAGTGAGGGAGCAGGAGTCTCCCCTGGCTCGCTCATGTCTGACAGCCGGAAGATTAGTATGAAGGATGTTCTTCATTTGTTAAGTGCTGATACTAATCCCATCTATCGACGTTATGAAGTGACACTCTGTCTTCATACTGCCTGGACAGCATCTCCGAGATCGACGCTGACGGAAATTAAAACCAGAACCTGCTGCTCTCATTCAGCCATCAGTTATTCACGTCTGCGATGACGAGACACAACACCAGGTTTTAAAAAGGAAGAACACGCATGAACATGTAAATTCATTCATTGAAAAGCACTGTTGGTTCAAAATACTCATAGGTTTGGAGCAGTAATTTATAGTATCTGATAGCAGCAACCTTTATATAGATGTTTAGATTCCAATCAACAAACAGGCTGGTAAACTTCAGGTCTGAATGAAGACTAACAGGTAACTAATCGATAGATGTCTGCTAAGGATAGCAAGAGAGAGAGAGCTCCACGTTATCTTCACTAGAAAGTTTTTCATTTCAAAACTGACCTTTTTGTTTTACTAGATGTTGCCTCACGATGTGAGCAGCAGGAATCCTGAAGCTCAGGAACTTCAGTTTATGACATTTACAAGTGACATCAAAATGAGTTGTATAAAAAAAAGGCTTGATGGTTGTAATGGATTTGGAAGCGTGCACCCTCCACTGTTAAGCTAAAGCTTTTTCCAGTTGTTGTGACACAATTGATTGGATAATAACATAGAAAATTGCAATACGATAACTGCTGTGAATTTAATACCGCGTCAGTTTATATTTGGCTTTTAAACTGCTCGCACAAAATATGACAGCAATTTTGAAGATATCAATTTGAGTTCTAGTAACAGAACGCGTTTTATAGACTGAACAATTATCAAAAGATTAATTGATAATGAGAAAAAAAAAATAGTCAAAGCAATGTCACACAATGACAAACTCGCAGAAACTAAACTAAATGATGCTGACATAACGTAAGGCAAAACAGCAGAGCATCCATTACTTCAAAACGTTGCACGTTATAGTTCCGGAGGGACCATAATATTTAAGCAACAGAGGGTGTTGGGACGTTAATGTGTCGAGCGATGGAGGAGGGTTCATAAATAGTCTTGTACTCTGACACACTGAGCTGGCTGAGGAGGTTTGCAAGGCTCCTGAACTTGGAAGCTCCTTAGTGAATGAAAGTTCAGAGAGAGGTGAGGCCCTCCTCCACTCCGCGGCCCACACAGCGCAGGCATTCACACCACTTTATGTAACCATAGATGGAGAAGAAGAGGAGAAGCAACAAGACAGGCAGAGAGATAGAGAGGTGGTAAAGGGGAGAGGCAGGAAGAGAAAAAGATGGAGAGACAAAAGTATAAATAGAAACAATGAATAAAATAACATGGTGAAACATTATCGCTGGAGGTCTTTGTCAGATGAAAATCATGTTACAGGATAAGGCTGGCCTGGTTCTACATGTTTCTTATTGTCAATGAATTCAGTGAAAATTAAAACCAATCCTTTCTCCATCTGTGGCTCTCAGTCAATTTGTTCAAAATAAAGCACCGCATCTTCAAAAAAGGTTCACAAATGCATTGTTTGATTTATTTATTTATCTTTTTGGAAAAGGTTGAGTAGTTTTTTTTTTAATGTTCTCAAAGAGTAAATAGTGAATCTGTTGGGGACTATTTTCAGCTGCATATTTGGCGCACTAGTGAGTTTAAGACAGTAGGATGGTGAATGTGGGACTGACTCAAATAAACTGCAGTGCCCATGTTCATCATAATGAGGAAACATCTCACCCAGTGCAACATAATGGCTCATTAATGTTTTAATTGAAGGTCTATAGCACAGAGGAAAAAAATATTTCAGGCTTTGGCCACACTAACGGTACTTGTTAGTGGATTGAATTAATTGTTGATGTTTTTTGAAGGCTTTGTGAACAAATAGAAAATATACTCTCTTAAAGGTTACATGTGCATATGAGTGTTAGGTACTTATAGTATAATGTACAGCAACTTCCCAAACATATGCATATTGTCTTGAGATGAGCTTTATTGTGTCACGGTTGCTGGTACTGGCAAGGAGAATCCAAAAGCACGACACTGAGGCAGTTTAAGGGAAGATCAATTTACTGAGTCCAAGGTACAGGCAGGGTCAAACCAGGAGATCAAAAAGACAAACAAAGCCGACAAGGGGCAGGCAGGTATCCGAAGTCCAAGACAAGCAAAACAGGGTCAGAACGAGAAGTCAAAAACTGGAAATGCTGAAGAGTTTGGCAAAAACAACCCAAAACAATCTGGCAGGGACCAAGTGGAAATGGACCAGTATATATAGACTGAGGGGCTAATGAGCAAATGGACTGCAGGTGAGGAGATGGGCGGGGAAAACCAGGTGAGGGAAATGAGCTGACTGCCTGGAAGAAAGGTGGGATCTGAAAAAACAGGAGAATTAGTAGAGACATGGAACCAATTAAGACAAAACTGAGTGTAACCACGTTACATATTGTGAAAATAAGCTCACACACACACACACATACATTCCTACATTACCAACAGTGGACTATCGTTGTACATCGACAAAGTGGGGACCACTGTTTCTGGTCTTTTTGAAAAAACAAAAAATGAAATGGAAAATGTTTTTAGGATCTTACTTCATAATATAAATGGAAATATGTTGTTTTAATCTTTATTAAATTTTTTTGCCAAGAAGGGACTTGACCAACGAAACAATGAAAATATATTCAAAGTGTATCTGGTGAAGTTTTTTGGGTTTTTTTCAGCTTTTTATTGCTCAGTTTATTTTTATTATTTTCATATCATCATGTTTTGTATTTATTATTTGTATTTTTTACAACTAATGTTGATAAGTTCATCAATTAATGTGGTAGAGATCCAAATGTTTCAGATATTCAGGGTTAATCCTCCGTCAGACTTTCCAGAATCCTGCCATCTGATGCATTTCAGTGAGTGGAGCTGTGCTGAGGCTCCACATTTGACAAGCACCTCTCCTCTGAGTCTGGGGGTTTGGGATTGTGACGATTACATCGCACCTGTTGCTCTATAAATTAATAAAAGCTTAGTAATAAATCACAGATGTTCATAGTTAAGATTTGGGTTTGATAATTAGAAATAAGTGGCTTCCTTCAAAAATAAATATCATATGATAATACTAGCCTAAATGTTTGTGATATTGTGGTTGTATTAATTATTCTATTTTATATTTTAATATAAAATTAAATTGTGTGATAAAAATCTCATTATAAAATCAGGATTTAATTCATTTAATTTGTTCTTCCTGGTACGAGTATGAGTTTCTGTACAGGTGCATACATACATACATCTCCCATCAAGATGTCAAGTCCCAACTACAGAGTTACTTAGAGGCATGCATATGTTTTCAGCCCTGTTTTATGTATACACAAGGGTTACACTGTAAACGAGCCTTATATAATGTAATATCACAACAACACATAAAATCAGTTAAGACAGACTAAGACTTAACTTAAACTGAACTTTGACTAATAGCTGATTTTAAAATGATGTGTCTGAATGTTAAAGAGCGGCAAAAAGCTAACCTGCTTTTCACGTAGGACTCAAATTGCATGCTGGGATGATGAAAATGTCAGGAAACAGAGCAGCGAATATTATGTGCAGCAAAACACTACTTATGTAATTATGATTGTGGAACAAAGAGCAAAATGTAGTACATTATGTGTGCGCACACAAATATAACAGTGTAATCCTTTATTACAGTTTTGAGAAACCAAAACAGTCCAGTCAACAAAATCCATGTCCCCATCATTGTTTCTCGTCCTGTCCTAATTAAAGGCAGCAAATAAAATAAAAACAATCAAATCACTTATCACTAACAAACTGATCTGAAAATAAATATTATATAATGTCTGTTTACTGCTCCATATATTTGTATCAGCCTATAGATTTTTATCCATATCACACCAATGACCTGTGTAACAAATCCAACCTCAGCGTGACTGCAGTGATGTTATTAAAGGTCAAGTCCATGTGACCTCTTGTGTGAATGTGAGCTGACATTTAGTGTTTCATTGTCACAATGAAGGAATGAAGAACTGTTACAGAGGAATGATGAATCTGATGGAAGACCCCAGCTTGCATTTTTATGATATACAGCAGGTAACAACCTGGTGCGTCTTTTTTACTGATTATAGAGTTTTGTACCACAGCTGAAGTTTTTTCCACTAGCAGCTCAAAGTACAGGTGTACTGCTGTGTAGTCACACTGAAACTGAAGTTCAATGACAAGTTTGGAGCAATCATGTTGACCAAGAGTACAATTCCCGCAGTCCATCAAATCCAGCATAGCAATCAGCTCTGACAATTTACATCCTGTTCTACATTATTCCAGGAATTGAGGGGGCAGCCTTCTCTTTGTTTTTTGCCAATTTCTGTTCTGGCTCTGGGGAACAAACCTGAATAAAAATTGTGAGAGTGCAGTCCTTATTAGTTTGGTTGTTTTTACACATGTAGGCACACAGACAATAAGAAACCAGCCCAAAGACTGAACAATGCCCATGATGTCCACAGCCAGTGAAAAAGCATAAACACAATAGTATTCAACTTCTTTAGGTCCTGATCAGGTGCATTAATACAGAGCAGATCACCATAATCCAGTACAGGATTAAAGTGTTTCTGATTAAAGAAACTTACAAATACCTAAATACCTAATTGTTGTGACCATTTCAGTGTTATCCCCTTGAACAGCTGAGATCTCGAGCATGAATTTTAATCTATTTAACGCCAACTTAAGTTGAGTTGAGCAACTAGCTGGTGACATTAACTTCCGTTGATCTGAAGTTAATGTAACCCGCTAGTTGCTACAGAGTTTGGACCAAAGACTAGGTTCGTGGAGGAGGGTTTAAAGAGGAAATGACAGACACAATAACTAAATGCAGCCACGAGGTATGTTGAAAGCAGTTAACTGTATTTACCTTATGGAAAATAAAATAAAATAAATTAAAATTCAGTGCAATGGCAACTGATCACTCAGTGGTTCACAGTCTCTTTTTTAATACAAAACCAAATAAAAATGTCTCATTGGAACAATAACGTTCCTTTAATTGTTCCTGGAATATTTCTTTAATGTCTTTAAGGTTCTTGAATGTTCCTTTATTGTCTTAAAGGTTCTTGAATGTTCCTCTGACTCCGCACTGTAACTCTCGCGAGAAGAGGGCGGGACTACTTTCTCTCACAAACCACGTAAATAATACAACAGATAATTGAGAGTGTGCAAAATTAATATTATTGACAAAATAATAAGCTAAAGACGGTTAATTAATAAAAGAATAATATTTTAAGGGGAATAACAATAGTAACTGTTTTCTACTGGGTTACATTAAGGCAAGAGATAATTGTATCATCTGCATAAAAAACTGAACCTAACATTGGGTAAATGATCTGTTATGATTCAGTGAATACAGGATTGGACCCATATGCACATTTGATTTATATCTCACAGGCAGATAGACATGTAACATCAGACTCTGATGTGAAACCTGCTGACTGTGAATGCAACTGGATACAAATAGGAGCTAATAAAAGCAGCCTTGCTGTTTTTCTCCCTCTCTCTCTTTTTGTTGGAGGATGAGAGAAAGTTGCCAAGTTGGCAGCACTGCAGGGCAGATGTTCAAAACTGGCGGGAACCCACACAAAGGCAGGAAGTGAAGTTAGAGACGTGAGGCGAGGGGAGTGTTACAAAATAAAACAAGAGGTTGCTCCTGTCTGAAGCTTTTTGTCTGGGAGCAACAAAGAATTACTCGGCCTGCAATCCAGCACCTAAACCTGACAAGGCGGTGGAATGACTGCAGACGTTATACATAGGCTGACTGCACATACAGGATCCAGTCTAACAGCAGCTCTACTGCTTATCTGCTTGAGTGGTGAGCTTTCCACGGAGCGATGTTTTAATGTACTGTAAGCTTTGTAAAGTGGTTATGAAGAGCAGGACTCATTGTTTCCGGTGCATGGAACAGAAACATTGTCTCCATGGAGCCCTAAAAATAGGTCATGCTCTGCTCTCTGATCTACTCCACACTGTTACATAAAATATACTCTGCTCTGTATCAAATCCCTCTCTGTCAAACAAACATACAGTACATCTACATACAGCAATGACAACACAGCCAGAGTGCTGTGTTCATCACAAAGGACTAAGAGATGTGAGGACTTTTAATACGAACACTTGGCCAAGGACGAGTGTCATTATCTCATCATTATTATTAACAGCAGCTATGTTTTAGCAGAGATACAGTCGGTTATTGAAACGCACCTGTCTGCTAGTACAAGGTTACACAATCCGTTTTTCATTTGAAGTATTGGGATAATATCAAACATGGCAAGGCGGTGATGATGAATCATGCTGAATGCTACCAGGATCATGATGTGAAGCATTTCTATGGACCTTTTAGGGACTACAACACAGACAGTGTTCATCAGCACGCCTCTGCTCTTTATAACTCTCTTCCTCTCACTCTAACATTTGTATTTCTCGTCTCTCAGTCTTATTTTCCTGCACTTGAATCAGGCTTATACATTAATCACGACGGTAATTGGTGATAATACCATTGTTTGTTGTTCAGATGAAAGCAGCTGAGATGAGAGGCCGGCTTAATGCCTCTCAGAAAAGATCATCTGAACCCTTCAACCTTTTCTATTGATCCCTGAGCAACATGACACCCACTGACTATACCAACACACCGATAAACAAACACAGACCGACACCTCGGCGCTGAAATACAGAGGAACTCCTTTTCCCATCGCCAGGAAGACGTTTAACTCGCGTACATGAGATTCAATTATAAATTCATCAAGCGGTATTTAAATGAGACACTGCCCTGTCTTGACGACAAGATTAGATTGAGGCCTTTTAAGAATCCAAAGTCAACATCCAAACAGAATGACTGATTGCATTTTTTATTACTTCCAGTGTAAATCATGCACCCAAGGGAGAACATAACAGAACACAAACTAATCTGATGGAGCCAGATGTCTGAGAGTTTAAAGGCCTAAGAAAGAAGTTGATGTTTGAGTCTCACTCCCAACATGAACATTTCTTCTACATTGTGTTGTCTTTCTCCACTTTGACTGATCCTTTAAACATTATCGATATGTTTCAGTACCCAGTGCAATATTATACATTTTCTTTTTGTCGAATAAAATCATAACTTGTTGAAAGAAATTCTCAGAAACTTGATTTGTTGATGAGACTTGAGGTAGATGTTTCATTTCACATAGGCACAATTAAAATAATGTTGTTAAAAATGTGTTGTAATTCTCTAATGTTGTCTAGTGAACGGCATCTTTAATTTCAATCTAAATACACTATATGGACAAAAGTATTGAGACGTATTGTATTCAGAGACATATACTTAAATATGGAGTTGGTTTTTGCAGCTATAACAGCTTCAACTCCTCTGTGCCCGTTCATTCTGTAGAGCGTTTATGTCAGGATGATGTTGGATGAGAAGGCGTGGCTCCCAATCTCGGTTTCCGGTTCATCCCAAACGTGCTCGATGGGGTTCTTCAAACCATGTCTTGATGGACACTGTTGCTGCAGAGTTGGAAGCACAGCATTGCTCAAAATGTCTTGGTATGCTGAAGCATTTGGAGATAAGAGGTTTACAGCCCAAACCCTGAAAAATACTGTCCAAAAACTGTGTATAATGATTCATAAATATCATAACATCATGGTGAAATGATGAATAATGATGTCAAAGCTAGAGTGACTTCAGAAACAATTTTCTGGGTTTGACAATGTTTGTAAAACATTTTTTCCACTGTGTAACCATCTCAGCGTTTAGTTTGTCTGCTCTGGGCTCCTGTAGAAACATGGCAGACTTGTGGAGGAGGACCTGCAGCGTCTGTAAATATAAAACCTGATTCTAAGGTAACACAAACATTACTATTCTTATAATAAGGCGAATAAACACTAATGTAAACATAATTATGTGCATTTCATTACACCGTTTGGTTGAATACTTTCTAGGCTCTGTTATTTCTGTGCAGCAGACTGTTGCTATGAATAACAGATTGTTGTTATGGACACACTTCTGATCATTGACTGCAATGAAATGTGTCCAACTGTGTGTGCTATAAGCTGAATCATGTACAGTGAACCAGTCATTGTTGCAAAATAAACCATGCCAGGGTGAAGCAGGAATAGACGGGTCCTGAAGGAATAAATCATCACTGCCATATTCTGCAAACAGTTCCATCTATTTTAATGCTGATCCATTACATATTTAGAAATGTTCTTTTCTATCAGTGTTGCCTCTAAATCAAACTGTCTTATCTGTCATATAACGTCACTCGCAGTCTTTATCTGGGCCACGAAAGAAAATAAATTCATTTTTCATTTTACCATCGCTTCGCTGTTGTAACAGAAGTGCCTTTGACCAGACCCGCCCACATGTTCTTTCATCCTGAGTGCTGTGAAGGCACGCCCAGGCAGTGCATTCATCAGGCAGCCACCACCACACACTTGACCTTTGTGTAGTGCATGTGCAAAAGAGAGAGCGTCGCTCAGTAACACAGAGACAGCATTATCATGGACGGACCTCTCCAAGCTCAGCCCGAGGGAGAATCATCATGGGTGTCACACGTCATTTGAAAAGATGTGACTTCCATCAATAATGTCACGTTTTCACCTGTAATGTGCAGTGTGAGCTAGAGTTGTTTGTCTGTCACTTAATGTGTTCAGAGTTGAATATATTCGGCCTCTCATGCATGAAACAGACGAATAAAGAGAGAAAGAAATGTTCTGAGACAACAGACGTACAAACAGCTTTAATTGGTCTTTATGCTAATGTTCTTCGTTTGTTATCCAGGTCGATGTATCTCAGTGTTTCATGTTCAACAGCTGAGGGCCGGGGCTGTGGGTGGGAAGTGGGAAAGGGTGAAAACGCTGTCTGTATCTGTATCTGTGTGTTTGCACTGCATGCTCGTTATGTAATGCTGTTTTTGTTTGCATGTGTTTTGTATTTGTGTCCTCAGGAACCCCTGCTGCATCTCGAGGGGCTCTCCGTTCAATAAATTCAAAATTAAAATTTTAACAGATGGATTTTTTTAGAGCTTGTTGAAAGGCTGCACATCTTACAGCAGTATGCAGCTCTCAGCTCTAAGACTGCAAACTTCCAAGGGATTGGTTTGGTTTGATTTCCTTTCATGCTGCAAGTCGAACCAACTGTTTGACACTATTGTGTCCTCATCAGAGTCAAAATATTAAAACACATATTCTGATCTGTAGCTGTGGGCTGTGGGCCAAATGGATGCAGACTTCTGCAGCTCTCTTGCAGTGGTGGCAGCCTCTCCATGCTTCTCCTCCTCTCTGCTTAAAAATCGCTTCACCTGCACTCCTCCACACCTGAAGCTCATCTCCTAATCACTGCCGGCAGGTGAGTGTGTGCAGTTCAGGGCCGAGTTGGGGAAAAAACACCACATGCACTTGAACGGCAAGGTTAAAACAAAGTAAGAAAGCACACAAACACATGTGTAGTATGTAAAGCTCGACTGTGTGGACTGTATGGATCCAGTCACCCTGTCCAAGAGGTGCTGAACTCACTGCTCGGCTTTTCACAGCAGCCATTTCGATATGAAGCAGTAAACACAGCTGTTTTCAATGATACTAATTAAGGCAGCGTTCCATTCAGGTCAGACTGAGTCAGGGTGCTGCTGTGGTGCGTGTTGGCTCGCTGCAATAAACTGAACCGTAATTAGCATCACTGGAACACCCGACTGTTTCATGTCAGGATGGCTGCAGTGAAAAAGATCTACCGGCTCCTCGTGGAGCCTTTAGGGACTGAATGAAGAACTGGATTTGTCACGTTTCCTCCAAGGATAACCCTTGAAGGATGCAGCGCTCGTCCTGTTTGTATTTCATCTTTGTAACCTCTGTTCTTTTGTTTCAGATGTGATTACAGTGCATGAGATCTGGCACTTGGGCACTTCCCTGCCTTCAATCCATTATCCAATCCATTCTGACTCCGATGAAGACAAAGTAGTGTTGAAACGTTTCTCTGTTTGTGCTACTAAAGGCTGCAAATCAATCAGTGTGCTCCAGTCCCCTTTCCCCCATCTTGGTAATATAAAATCTCATTCCGACAGTAGATATGTGCTTTGTTACATGTTGTCCTGTTAACCTAGAAGCTACAACATATCTTATACAAACCCCTCCATTCTCACCCCAGGCAACCCTTCCCTCACCACCACTTCTCTCCCTTCACTTCTCGCCACAGGTTCGATTAACAGCGTCCGCTTTGTTCTGACTCCCCGGGGCTATTCCTTTTGCAGGGTACCTGTGTGTGAGTGTGAGTGAGTGTGTGTGTGTGAGTGTGTGTGTGTGTGTGTGTGGGAAAGAGTGTGAGGTGGTGTGCAATGCATGAGCACAAAAAAGTCTTTGAAGGGTGAGAAGAGGAAAGGAGGGGCGCCAAAAACAGATAAACACGAGAATAGATAGGGACGAAATAAAGCCGGGCTGTTGAAGTTATTTTACTCAGGATGGGAAAAATTCAGAGCGCTGCATAAGACGAGGGTGTGAGGATGAAAAGGATATCAGGAGGGGACATACACAGCAAGCGCTCACCGCTCGTGTGTAATCTGTCTTTGATTTGTGCCTTTCTTACGACCTCAACCCAAAAAAAACAATCGCACATTTCATATTTCTGCACCTGTACTCTGTAAAATCTGGAGAATCTGCACTGAATGTTCAGAGTGAAACAGCTGACATGTAATCTCATACCAGCGTGTGTGTGTGTGTGTGTGTGTGTGTGTGTGTGTGTGTGTGCGGCTGATGTAACAACTTGTAAGACTTGTACGTGTTGTTTACTGCTAATGTTATTCACACACTATCTACATGTGCTGCTTCACAGGCAGGATCTGCTCATGGAGAGCTGCGAGATGCTCTGCAACAAATGGCGAGTGATCAGTACAGCTGCATGCACGTGTGCCTGGATATATATTAATTATGTGAGTATAGGCACGTGCTCGGTGTACTCGAGTCGCGCTATGTGACCACCTGCAGAGGCGTTCTGCTTCCTGACAGAGCAGGACAGAATCAACAGAAAGAGACCTGAATAATAAACCAGTATTAACTTTAAAGCGGCTTCGAGTGGAGTTAAAAATACAGGCGTCAGTGTCGTCTTTGTCACTGCCGCTTTCTGTCATTTCTGGTTTCCTCCCATTCTGTCTTTCTCACTCTTATGATGAAGCAAAGAAGACAGACGGGAATAAATATTTAAACATGAATCACCAGTTTTAACCCTTAAATATATGTATTGATTAGTGCAAACACAAACACCAAGAGGAATTCTCTAAACATATCTGTATCTATAAGTTCAGTTCCAATATTTATTTCTGTTATAAAGATGCACTGATTTGCATAATCCATCCATCCATTATCTTATCCGGGGTCAGGTCGTGGTGGCAGCAGGTTTAGCAGGGCGCTCCAGGTGCCAGCAACACATTCCAGCTCCTCCTGGAGGATCCTGAGCCGCTCCCAGGGTTGATGGGACATGTAGTCCATCCAGCAGGTTCTCCTCTCCGTTGGACATACCCAGATCACCTCCTGATCAGATGTTGAACCTTTCGACGTGAAGGAGCAGCGGCTCTCTACTCCGAGCCCGACCACCCGGGTGGCACAATCCATTTCTAAGTAATTTATTAATTAATGTAGTATTTATAGATCTATCTATAGATTGTTTGAGGTCATTTATAAATCCACATTTCTTTCACTTAAATATCACAATCATTAAGGTCATTTGACTGATTTTTCATATTGAAGTTTTAATCAGTTCATTGAGAAAAATATATTTTCGGTGCTTTGTGTTTGTGTCCAATTAAATAGAAATCAGTGAAGCGCTATATATCTACGCTCTCTGTTAGATCCACTGTGACTGACTCTAATATAAAACACAATCTACATAATATAATGAATGAATGTTTCTTCTTTCCTCTCTTGTTTTCTCATTATACTGGCACACAGACAACATAAGAGGAGTAATGAGTGAGTGTGTGTTGAGGTTTACGCAGCAGTGTGTAGATCTCAAATCATTTCTCAGTTATTGTTTTTCATCTCTTCCTGTCATGAGATTCTGTAGAGCAGACCCTTCCTCAGATGGTTTTCGAAAAGAGCGATAATGAGCCACAGGTAATACACACACACACACACGCACACACACACACACACATCCATCACAATGCCGTGTGGCCTGTGTGATTACCAGAGACATATGATTGATACCCTGCGTTCATCGTAACCTCCTCTGGCCAGTCAATATGTGCTATATTAGAATAAATAGGCGTCAGGGCGTATATCAAGACCATTCCTCAGGCCAGACCTCATTAATGTGCTCCCCCACTCATAACACACAGAAACACATGGACCACCAGCACACAGAGCCAAAGCAACGTGCAAAAACCGCATATGGTTGCAACATTTCTGTCACATGCACATCTTGTATTATATATTTTTAAATGATGTTTATGAGAACACGACCTGTTTGGATTTGAATATATAGAAGAACATGTAACATAACACAAGTATCCAAAACAGAGTACAAGGTACGAGTTACAGTAAATAACAAACTAAACTGTGTAGCAGAAGTATTTTGGTACTTTGTTATGTATATACATAAAAAGAGAAGCAGGTGGATCATCAGTGGACCTGAGGCGGACTCACGCTCTTAACCCTGCATAACTTTAAGCCTTAATATAATGTGAACAGGTGAGTTGTATATAAATTCACCCTCAGTACAGTTGTCATGAACGGGGAAATTAGCTACAGAGACCAAAACTGTTTTTTGTACCAGGCTGTAAACATGTTTATTTCTGCTGTGAAGTTGGACATTTGGACATGGGGACTTATGGAGACTGACTCACTTCTGGAGCCAGCCTCAAGTGGACGTTAGAGGAACTGCAGCTTGTAACACTTGCGTTGGCTTTACGCATCTCAAGACTAACGCAGAGCTGTGTAATATTTCCTGACTGTTACTGATATGGTCTGGCAGCTGAACAGGAATGGTAGCTCTGGTTGTTAGCTGGGCTCCCTGGATTGTGTCAGTGTTGTACCACAGGTGTTTTGGACCAGCAGGTAGAGGAGGTTTTCAGGCCCAGGCTGTGGGCGACTGCTGACAGGGAGCACAGCGGTGGTGGCCAAGCGGACGATGTAACTGTGCTCAGCAGCCAGAGGATGTTGACGGACAAAGAGGAGAGAGTGACCAAACAAACAAGAAGCCGCCGGACAAAAATAAATCTGGAACTCATTTAGTTGTTGTAAACTCTGACCTGAATGCTGCCGAACATCTGTAAAGGAGAAATGTGCACGGAGACAGAAAGAACCTTGGATGCCCCTGCACAGAGTGTGTGTGGCGGTGAGGCACGCGTGTTGGGGGGTCGGACTTACTAGAAAACATCGCGGTTGCGGGCAGGCAGGTCAAGTGACAAAGCAGCGTTTTGAGTAAGTTATTAATAAATTATGGAAACGTTGCGTGCACCTTCCACCTTCTCTTTCCTCTCTCTGTGTGCAGCAATAAACTGACACAGTGAGGCCACTGGAACTGAGCACGAAGGACATCGACCATGGGTTAAATCCTTGAACTGTGAACTCCACACAATGACAGAATATAGCTAGAAATGTAACGCTGCTGCTGCAGTGCGCCGTTCATGTTTTTAATGAAACTGCAAAACATGTAGAAGAAACTGACTCCAGTTTTGGAGACCAATGGCATGAATCAGGCTGTGGCCTGATCTGCTTTACATCAGGATGGTGATGGTCCAACTTCCAGGTGTACTCCTAAAGCCAACACCCCCTGTGGATGTGCACCAGTAGCTATGACCTTATGTATGTGTTGTATCTGTATCTGCAGCCCATACTTTCCTGTAATACCACATGTGAGTCACTGCAGCGTTCAGTCTGCCTCGAGTCCAACATGTCTGACACGAGGACTGTTGCAGAGCCGAGGGACCGAGCTGTTGCTAATGGGAGCTGCAGAGGAAAGACACGGGGCAGCTTCATGAGGAATAAATACCTGATACTCCTCTGATCCAGAGCTGTTTACCAGTGGGAGGAGAGCTCAGAGTCTCCAGGGGATTGGAGCTGCAGTGGTGCTACATACTTATACAGAAACCGGACAAAACATTGGTACGAGGTAATCAGACTACTTAGTAAATGCTGAAAAGATGTGCAGGCTGTAAACATGTTTATTTCTGCTGTGAAGTTGGACATTTGAACATGGGGACTTATGGAGACTGACTCACTGCTGGAGCCAGCCTCAGGTGGACGTTAGAGGACACGTGGTGTTTTTCCTGCTGGCTGCACGTCACACTCGGCCCTTACATTTTACATTGGGATGACCGTAACCATGCGCGCTGCCAGTTAGAACACTGACACACTTTTGCAGACCCTGGAAAAAAAAAAAGTTCTACAAATATAGATGTATTAAAAATGTATAATACGAGGAGTAAAATCTGCCCTCGCCTGCAATTTGAGTTGTTCTGCACAAAGTCTTTTACAAAGGCGTCCTCTGGGGAAACTCTTTTTCGGGCTACAGGGGGATTTTTTGTCATTGCTGTTGCTGCTGGGACAAAGCGGCAGCAGTCAGGCTGAGTGGCATTTCACCTGCTGTAAAATATTTCAGATAGACCTACACTAACATACCAGAGTACAACAGCACTAATGTGCAGCACTGTGTTTACTACATGCCAAGCTTTCACTGTCTGCCACGGGGAATTCAATATTGTCACAGATCAAGCATCATTCAAAACGAGGGGATGTTGGTATTTTTAAAAATCCTTCCTGTCCATTTGGTTAGAGCACATAAACTCTCTGTCTCCTCTAAAGCAGAGAGAGCCACACTGTGGCGTATCGTGCTCTGCTGGAACACGGCCTTTAAATAACTTAATGCACAGCCTACATTTGGATCGGCTGATTCATTCAACTCATTTACATTTTCCCGGTGACCTTCCCTGCTCTACCACAATCCCACGCATTCCTAAATACGGAGCGCTGTGTCCACACGTACGTAGGACAATAGCAGAGAGAGGGATGGGGCGGCGCTGAAGTCTCTCTCTGCTGATGTGTGCAGGAAAATGTGAAGCCATACACACAAAGACAGACGTTTTCTGCTCATTTGTCAAAGCCGCACTAATCACTTTCATGCGGCTTATGGTGTCTCACTTCTATAGCATACTTCAGAGGACGTACATGTGTCTGCACATCATTCCAGATGTGCTCTGTATATGTGTGTTATCAGCCTGACAGGGTCTCACCATAGACACTGTGTGTGTGGACAGAAGGAGTAATCCTTGGTCGTGTGGGTGCGGATAACTCCTGGAAAGTGTTTCTCCTCCGTGTGAAATGAAATGTTTCTGGTGACGTGCTTTTCCTTTGTTTTTTTTTTTCCTTTTGGTTTCCATGTTCTGTCTAAACTCCCCCTCCTCTCCTCCTCCTCCTCTCACGCCTGTATGATCTTCTGACATACAAACTCGTCTCTATTCTCCCTTTTTTTGCGTCCTCGCTCTCTGAACATACACCTTCCCTCTCTCTGCGCTCTCACTTCGCACTTTTTTTTCCCTCCTCTCTCTCCGAAGCTACTCAGCTGAATCCTTTCCATTAGAGACTGTGAGGAGGAGATTAGTGTTGTATCAGTGTGTGTGTGTGTGTGTGTGTGTGTTTGGGGGTGGAGGGCCGGGAGAAAGGATTTCCAAGGCTTTCTTAGTAACAGTAAGACGACAACCAGGAATATCATCATTGTCTAGAGGGGTTTGAGGGGGATGAGGAAAAAATGGGAGATGCTGTGTTTGTATCTAACGTGGCTGCACACGTTTCATGTTGGCTCTGCGTCACCGTGCACATCACGTATGCATGCATAGGAAAGTATACACGAATGCACACACACACACACACATACATGCTACTGCATCTGCAGGAGCCCGTCAGCCATGAGACAAGCGTGTTGCTTAGAGACCAAGAGGTCACCCCAACAACAGAGATCACACAAACCAGGTGTGACATCTGTTCCAGTGTGGTGGCCACAGCCAGCACTGGAGCTCTGCCTGCTTGGAGCATGCAAATGTAGAACAGCCGACGGCTGCTCAGGAAAACACACTTGACAGTAAATACATTTGGAGGCACCAGAAAGCCTTTTTTTTTTTCTCCTCCTCTCTCTCTCTAACGCTTTACCGGTCTCATAAACGACAAATCACTGAAGAAAACACAAACCGCTCGCCCTCAACCTGCGAATGATTCTTTGATTTATTGTGTATTTTTGTCCCATTCAGCTGCAGATAAAGGTAAAACCTCTTCAGACTAAATGTTGATGCTTTATTCTGCGGATAAAAGACAAAAATGTTGCGCAAGAAATCATCAAACAGTTCCTGCGAATTGAACCATGAGTCAGTGAATTTCGATCTGCTGCCTCCATCCAAATATATTCATAACAACATGACAAAGTGATTTATAGAGCGCATGAATCCCTGACATGTTTTTCTCTGGTTTTCATATACCGTGTTGACACAAATGGTTTGTCTGCTGTATTAAAAAGAGAATCGTGTGCCGCAACGTCTGTGAAAAATCTCCTTCCATCAGCTTTGATTGCAACAAGGCGACATTTTCACCTCAGCCAGCTGTGAAATTCATATTTCATTAGAACATAACACGTCACCGGTAGTCACTCACTCACATGAACGAATGTTGTTTAATCTAGTGGTGCAAGATTTAGAATGTTTACAGGATATGGCAGAAACTGAACATAATGTTCAGAACTGTGTGTAAACACCTGAAAATAACAACAGTAATCTTTATGTTATCGTAGAATCAGACTTTTATCTGCAGACACGCGGCAGGAAACACACACACTGCTCCTTTAAGGCGTCACTCAGCTTTCGACGCTCGGAGTTGGTTAAAGTTTTTTTGAGCTTTACTCAGACGTGCAAACACGGAGCTACTAACGTCATCATGCAGCTCAACGCTCGGCCTTTATCTGGGTAAGAGCGCACGGTCGTGAAGTGACGCCGATGCAGAAGTGATAAAAACTGCAGTTCCTCTAATGTCACTCCAGAAGTGAGTCAGTCTCTATAAGCTCAAATGTCCAACTTCACAGCAGAAATAATCAATGAAGTCATTTTTTTAACCAGTTTTATCAAGTACATGTTTGAATATGTACAGCCAGCATCGTAACATGATAATATTTTGTAGGTTAGCATGCTGTCTTAGCATTTATTGTCATGACCTGGCTCTGAGAGTCGTGGCACGAATTAAACCAAATTAAACAATCACAAAGGATTTGAAGTTATGGAGTGTTTAGGAGCAGTGGTATCAGTGGTGCAGGGTGTGCATGAGTGAGAAGTGTGAGTGACAACCTACAGTATCCAACTAAACTAAACCAAAGCAAACCTGACTGGGGACAGAGGAGCCCAGAACAGGGCAAAGCCGGAGAGAGATCAGAGAAGAGAGTGAGTACCAGTGGCATAAATACTGGATAGATACCAAAGTAAGTCATAGACAACAAAGAGTATTATGTCGAAAAAATGAAATGTACAGGTACACATGGTGGTGGGGGGTAGTAAATGGCTAAAGTCATAATGAATGCATAAATCTTCTAGTAAATGAATGAATGAAACACTGCACACGAGTGTTGAACCAACAGCTCAGCATTGCCGTGCCCAGAGCCACGCTGCGAGCGTTTAGCTGAAAGGGGGAATGCACGCTGTCGTTTGCTGGTGAGAGTGTTTCCTTCGAGGACACTTGAGGAAGTGGATCCTCGACCACCAAAGTTGGGCAAATAGTTACAGCTCATGTCTGCGTTCAGCATCTGTCTGAGCTGCTCACCGAAGCTTCAGAGAGAGGCGTCCATCTGCAGTGCCACTCAAGAGCGGCGGCGTGCAACTGCAGTGACAAACATGCTGTCGTCCAATTTCCAACACACACACACACACACACACACACACACACACACACACACACACACACTGGCCTCTCGTAAATGTTTGCTCAGATGCTCTCCTCCTTCTTCTTTTGATCGATCCCAGTTTTAATTTCTGACATAATTCTCATAATGCAGTGAAGCAGAACGACTGTTCAGATGTCATTTTTTAAAGAGATTCGAACAGTGTGAGTCATGTTAGGAAGCACACACACACAGTCATATCACACACATATTAGGACAGGCTTGGATTGGCTCAGGATCTGAACCTAAAACCTGGGCATGTGCGTTCATGGCTTTATGTGTTTATTGATGACGTGACAGGAGACAGAAGCAGCCTGAAGTGTGGAGAGACACTTCAGAGACACTGTCTGCTCAGATTCAGCCACATTCACTTGATTGGACAGTGCTTCTCTCTACAAGCCAGGAGTTTTTTAAGGCAAAGAAATGGAATATGCTGCAATGACCAAATCAAGTCATGCACGCATTTCACATCCTGAGGACGGATAGAAAGACCCACGAACATGCAACAACTGCAGACAGCTGCAATCAAGGCATCACAAAGGAGGGAACCCAGAATTCTGTGACGTCCGCACAGGATTCTCAACAAGGTATTAAAAATGAACATTTCATTTATGATTATGTTCATTTGTCCAATTACTTTTGAAATAAGGGAACTGTATATATTAAAGCTGAAAGCCTGCACTTCAAATCCAAAATGATGAAAACTGTGTCACTGTCCAAATATTTCTGGACCTGGCTGCATATACACACACACTGTATATATATGTGATGTTTTAATTGGACCTGTTTTTAAGTTATTCTCTAAATCGTGCTGCAAATATTCAAACTGATGCAACACTGTGAACAAGATTTGTAGCAATTACTGCAGAACCTCGGCAACAGTGACGCATTGATTCAGGAGCAGCCTGTAATTTCTGAGGCTTCAGTGAGTACTTCTTCTTCTTCTTCTTCTTCTTCTTCTCGCCTCCCAGCTCTCCAGCTCAAGCAGCTCAGTATAGATTTAAACACATGATTGCTGCTCCTCTTCTCTATCCACCCGTTTATTACCAACAAACTCCACTTCTGTCCGTCCTGCATTAAATGTGCTTAGAAAAGTTGAGCCCCCCGTCTGTGACAAAACATATCGGGGGGTGAGTGTTTGACCTCCCTCGCTCCTCTTTCTCTTTCACAGTTTCTCTCCCCTCGCTTGTTTCCTCTCCCTCCTCTCGCTTGTTTCTGTCCACGCGCCCACCGTGACATCGGACCGGGGGCCACCAGGTGACCCCACAGATGGCACTTTGACACTCAGATGTGAAATCAGGTGTTGCGCTGTACAAATCTGCATATTTAGTGTCACATTATACGCTATATTAACACACAATGTTGGGAATTCAAGGTAATGTCTAAGTCAACAGAGGCAGGGGTGAGGAAGGAGAGAGGGGGAGAAGAAAGAACAACTTTGTGAATAAATTGCTTCATTGCTCCTGTTCACTTTTCAAGGGTAAGGCTGCTTTGGTGTCAGGAAAACAGGAAGTCTCGCTGCTTGAGGGATTGTTTATAGATTTCTAATCTAGGCCAGCGAGTTGTAATTCTCTCTGTCTTAGTCCTGCTGTGCATTTTCTCATTATCAATGCTTTGCCCAGTAAGGCACAGCAGGAACACGAGAGACCCGGAGACTATGCTTTCTTTGTTTTTTAAGGAAAAGAGTGAGTAGCGTAGACATTAAGGTCGTATACGCTGATACACGATTTAACAGCAGGGGGTCTGTCTGTGTGTCACACACTGATCAAAACAAATGGCCCTGAAATAAAGATCTCAAGCAGAGACAGAGACACGAGGTTGTGATTTGTACAATTGGTAGGCACGTCCAAACAGCTGCAGTCATGACTGCACACATCAAAGCTGCGGAAAGTTTTAATTTATATTAAAAGCTTCCATACATTGTTCTTTTCATACTGTGTCTGCGAGTGTACTCTGTGTAACACATCAGTGCTAAAAGTTACAGTGATAAACTGGCAGCCATTGACCGTCCATGATGTGTTACTGTGACTTTCTACAGCGGCGTCCTGATTACTGTGATTTCCACACAGATTACTGTAGTTTTTGCCAAAATACCCAGAGTACTACTGAGAAATAGTAAAAATAATAGATAGTAAATTATTCTACCGCGCACCACACGTCAGTACCAGCAGTTATCTTCTTATTCCCTTTCACTGATGAACTTCTTGATCCTCAGCAGAATCTCCTGTTCGTCCAGTTTGGTGCTGAGAGGATGTTCACAAAGGTCAGAAAGAAGAAGAGCATTCAGGTCTCGTTTGGCTCAGATGGTACGAAGGCTCAGTCCTCGCTGCGGAGGCCCAGGGTTCGAATCCGACCTGCGTCATTCCCCGTCTCTCTCTCCACATTTCCTGTCACTCTTCAGCTGTCTCTACACAATAAAGCTTTAAAAAAAAAAGCCTCAAAGAAGAGCATTCATATCACTGAGTCTGTAGAATATTTCTATCAAATGTAAAGAAATGTATGATCCTCTCCCTGATGACTGTATGACCACAAAGTCAAATGTTCTGGGTACAAAGTAAACTGTAAATGAAGAGCAGGACTGAGCTGATACAAACTGCTGCATGCGAACACTCGGCTCATTAGGCCGGGATCCGTTTGATAAAAGATCTGAACATATTTGATGTTCTCCTGTGTCTGCAACAATTCCTGACCAAAGGTTTAGAAATATAAAAAAAAAATCATGTCTGTTAATAAGTTTGACCACAGTGTGTGATCAGCACGGTAAACATTTGGTCAGTACTCTGCACCACCTATTTCATTTCAAACGTGCAGCCATGTCAGGTAACAACACAAAGCTTCACTAATTATATTTTGTCCTCTCAGATACAGAGCTGCTGCTGCTGCTGCAGCAGAGGCACAGAGTAAATAATCAATCATTTGGAGTGACGCCTAATAAATAGAACATTCATATTTAGCTTTACCTTTTAGCTGTTAGATACTAACTTTGAATTTGTTCACCTGCTGGTTAATTAACTTGGGCACAAAAAACCCAAAACATGTAGCTAAAAGAGGCTAAAAACCTTTAGCTCTCACATTTCAGGTAATATTTGAATCACTGGCAGTAAAATATTTCTTAAAAATCTAAAATATTTCTATGCAGTGGATGAAATAAGTATTCAACACATGAAAAAACAGATATTTGTTTGAACTCAGTAAAATTATGCAGATAGCATTCCAATCCGTGAAAAATGTCTAATAAAATGAAATAACACAGGAAGTTGAACACTAAGAAAAATCACTATAACCCAGATCATCTTTCGTGATTAGAACCAGCTGGATCTCTGCATGTCACACGGGAGGAGCCGGGGATCGACTACCGATCATCTGATCAGTTGAAAAGTAAAGTTGAAGCTTGCTTGAAGTTTACTACACGACATTTAGAGAAGACTTTCGATCACAGGTCGGACGAGACAACAAGTCATCAAGACTTAAAGACTGTGAGCCTGCATGCTGAGAGAGATCAGTTTCTTCAACGTCTTGAAGCTGTCACTGCAGACAAACGCTTCTCCATCAGGTGTGTTCAATACTTTGTTCCTGCGTCATTACGCCTGCACGTGGATTTTTATGGATTGGAATGCTATGATTTATTTATCAGTGTAGTTTTATTGAGTTAAATCCAATGTCTGCTTTACATTTCATGGGTTGAATACGTATTTCCTCCACTCTATATGGAACATAAACGCAGATTTAAACATGTGTGTAACCTATTTTTATCTGGAATATGTTGAAATCTGTTGTAAGGATCCCACTTTATGATTTAGAGACAGAGCAGAATATGTTTCTGCTTCAGCTGGACAGAAACTGCAAAGTGAGCCGAAGATGGATGAGATGAAACTCTCTCTATTGTCTTCTTCTGGCAGGGTGTATATTCCTGGCTCCCTGTGGGCTTGTCGGAGGTTTCAGAAGATTTAGATGAGAATGCAAGCTGTTGGAAACACCTCACTATCACACTCCCACTGGGTGCTCCATCAGCAGCAGCATTAATCTATATGCACTTTATCATCTCGTTACCTGAGGTGGTTCTTTCAACAGGAGAGACGCTATAGGATGAGACGTAGGAAGAATTAAAATTTTGTTATTGGATCAAAACTTAATAGCTGCTCAGCCATTTCATTTCAAGAGCCTCAGGCCTTTCTCCAGTGGTAAAGCTTTCACTCACTGAAGTAAGTAAGAACTGAGCAGGGCGGCTGTTATCCCATCCACAGACATTTATTTGGAGGTTTTTGACAGAAGACAAAGCTGCATGGACTTTATATTCTGTGGATAACACTTTTCAATAAAACCCATCTGAGTCTGTATCTCCTGAATCCAGTTCAAGTTTTGCAATTGCTTTGCAGCTGGTTTAAGAAAAAGAACAAACCACAACACCAAGCAAACAATCATTCACCCCGTCGTAACGTTTCCCGCCCCCATAGATCTTTCTGTGCCAGTCACCGTGCTGAAGGTTAGACATTGGTTTGATTGGAACCTGTCCCTGCCATACTGAACTCTACAATCCTGTCACAGTCTGATTCATGGGTTTGTGCCTGCTGTCGTTTAAGTTTTATGGCCGGTATTGGCAGGGTACTTTTTCAAACATTCAGAGCCGTTTTAGAGCCTCGTCTCTTTCCGTCTCTCTCTTCATTTTGCACCGGTCCATTTCTGCCAGCATGAATCAGCATCCCTCTCTCTTTTTACCGATACACGCAATGATGCATGACAGGGTGAGGACAAGGGAGATGAAGAGGTAACCTGCTGTCTACACCTTACTCACCACCATCAACAGCACCCTGCGCTGCCTCCTCTATAGTTCCAGTGTTTGACCTTTGAAAACAGGGATGCTCAAAGCTGCTGCTGCTGCGGGAGAATCTTTGCATGGACATGCAGTCCAGAACCTCACTCAGCTCTGATCTGCTGTTTGGTTTTATGTAAATCTGAGCAAAACTTTAATGTGTTGCTCGGCCCCGATGCTCCTGAGACGAATCACCTCGGTGCTGGTCATTGTGCTGCTGGCTCGCGGCAGCATCCAACAACCCTATCGTAATAATCACAGTTTAATCATTCAGCTGCACCAAACCTGACAAATGGAAGAAAATCCTTTAGTCCTGTGCATTAAATTTGCAAAACAATTGCCCCAGTGAGTCAAGCAGGAGTAGGAAAATTTAAAGATAACACACACACACACACTGTAGAGCTTTAGGACTCAAGGTTAGTGGGTGCTAACATACTTGGCACTCAGCAGTTATTTTAAGAACATTAAAACTCAGGCTTTCCCTGCTAACTGAGAATAATAAAAGGACACTACGCAGCAGCTACACCTGCTCGTACTTGCAGACAAACGCTGTAATTCATCATTAGTGTTAGTGCTATGCTAATGCACTTAAATGGAGACGTAATGCTTGTGTCTGCTGTGTGCACGTCACGTGCATGTGTGCTATTTGTGATCGGCATCAAAAAGTCACGTTTTGTTCAATTAGAAATCCAAACTTGCAGACTTGAAGTGAACAAATGAAAGACCCTAAGCTTGGTAAACTTGAACTGCTGCCACCGCAACCGACCCCCAGAGAAGAGGATGGATGCATGGATGGATGGATGGATGGATGGATGATCCACGATTCTTTGCATATTATATTACCATGTTTATCTAAACATTTTCCCTCAGCATCACCAAACCTGGTGCAAACTACAAAAACCTGCATTACAATGGCATCATCCACTATTCCACATATACGCTGACCTTACCCATAAATGAACGCAGCAGACTTGAAGGTGAAGTGAAGAAACAGGTTGGCAAAATCAAAATAAAAAAAAAAAAGCAGCCGGTGAGTCCAAAAAAGAAAATCCAATAAACAAAAATCCAGAACAGGGGAAAAAAACTAGGAGCAGGAGAACAACAGGACAGAGAAACGGATGCAGAACACAGTCACAGTCACAGTATGTACTGACAAAGGAACACAGAGACACAGGTGAAACTAATGAGGGACAGGTGAGACCAATCAGGGAGGAGGAGATAATCAAAAGTGGCTGGAAACACAAAGGCAGGAAGTAAAAGATACACGAGACGGGAGATTACAAAATAAAACAGAAAACTATGACAAAGGTTCCAGTTTACCATCATCCAGTATCTGTAACCACTTCCCCTCATCAGGTCACGGTGGGGCTGGACCCTATCTCAGCTGATTTTAGGTGAGAGGCGGGGTCCACCCTGGACAGGTTGCCAGTTCATCACAGGACACATAGAGTCACCATTTAACCTGTTTGGTTAAATAGTGTGTTTGGACTGTGGGAGAGAACATGCATGCATGAACCCGGTTCATAGGTCACAGTAGTTTAAGTTGTGATGATTACGACCTGTTTACATCACATCAGAAGTAATAAAATAGTTCACCGTGGAAACAAATCATGACATAACGATGACACGCAGTAGAAATACATAATAACGATGACTGTGATGATGCAGGATCAAGAAAGAGGTGAGATGAAAGATGTGTTTCAGCAGTAAGACCATGCAAGGCTTGCTCATCAGAAGGAGGCTCTGGCTTTAGGAAAGAACCAAAAATAGAGTGCAATAGATTTATTTCTATTGGATCAGAATACGTTCTTTGACTGCAGGAATACAATTATCATATTTGAATAATAGCTGTTCCAGCAGCCACCACATACAGTAGAGTAATTAATGACTGATGCAATGATGTTTTTATATCCAAGCATTGTTCATCCATAATAATAAAGAATAGGCACAATATAAAAAGGTGAGCAGTCGGTATATAATGCTGAGCCAGTTGTAACTCCATCCATCAGGTGTGGATATTGTGCAGCAGCCTCCACTCCTACCTTTGTTTATAAGGGCAGAAATCATGACTCACAGAGACCGAGAGAGAAGTTTGAAATGCTAAATCTACCCGGCCTCACAGTGATGTAAAAACCTAATGCACCAAATGTGCACGGATCATTCTATGACGAGACAGGAAGCCAGTTTTCAGCATCACTAATGAGAAAGGGGCATAAAGGGAAGAAGAGAGAGAACCTGTGTGTCTCTGCACACTCTCCTGGAGAGGAAGTCAACCGCTGGGCTGCCACCACAGATCAATGACCCGCTCGCCGCGAGCCTCGAGCCCTTACGTGCCTTAACTTGAGATCACATCCTGATTCCGTAACTCTGATCCTGTGAAACACGAGGCTTAATTTCCTGCATAATTCGGCGTGGTTAAAAGTGTGCACGTGTACTCACATACACAAGTGCTTTGTAACCAGATGGCATCAGGTTTAATCCGAAAACCACCTGAGAGTAAAACAGCATGGTCTCCTCCAACCAACATCAACTCATCAGTAAGCGCTTTTGTGTGAGACACTGAACCCCGGTACCTTTAATGTAGCTGCTGAGCAAAAACACAAGGCAGCAGATGTCCAAAATACCCCCACCTAAATCCCTCCGACTCAAAGATTCTTCTGCCCTGCTGGTGTCAAAAAGTCCTCCATCCACTGCACAGTCGTCGATTTTCAAACCATTTTCACAAGTCGCTGCTCTTTTTCCACAAAAGCGACATATCTGCTCGCTCTGCTTGTACGATGCAAGAAAAATCATTTGGAATATAAAACAAAACGTAAATAAAAGAACGAGGTTCATGCTCCGGGGTAAGCAAGGAGACGCGTCATTACTGGTTGTTAGTAGTACTAACCTCGTGACACAGGTTCAAAATTAACTGATTAAATATTTTTATGCAGCAGAAGAAACGTATGGAGAGATATTTTGTGACATGACAGATAGTGTATGTAGTGCCCGTCAACCTAATCTTCTTGTGAAACGCGATGTAATCACGATGCAACGAGGAAGGTAAACTTGAACAACGGAGGAAATCTGGAACCAGCTGCCAGCGCGACTGACCCACGGAGACGTCATCCACTATTCCACATATACGTACACTGACCTTACTCATAAAAAATAGTAGCATAATTCACATCACAACAACATTTTTTTTTACCAAACAAAGACATGTGACCTAAGTTACAGTTTAGAACATTTTCAACCTTACAAGTCGGCGATCACTTCGAGATTATGTTGAACAGTTTGTTCAGGAATCTGATTCTTGAATATGGTGATGACTTAGAGAGCATGAAGTCACTGGAAAACCACACACATAAAACGTATGCATTCATTTATCCAATCAAATATGATTTGTGGTGACTCCCCCATCGTATAAAAACGCACTTGACTTTGTTAGCTGGACTGTAGAGGCTGAAATCGACTGTTTCAAATGCTCTAAAGCACGATGTTCCTCGGTTCCTCGTAATGGACAAATTAATTATATGGTATGGGCTCTGCAGTGACTGATGCAGGTACAGTGAATGTTGAAAGAAAGGATGCAAGCTCTCATCATTTATTGACTTCCTAACATGTAGCGTCTGTATGGCCTAAAGTGCAACATCTATAGAGGAAGGCTGAAGAAGAAGAAGAAGAGGAACAAAGACCCGGAGGTGACTTAATGCATAAAGCTGATATATGGAGGAGAGGCTCCTGTCTTATCAAACAAATAGCCCAGGGAGAAAAATGTGGTTTGAAAGCTGAGCAGATATCATTCTGACTTATTGCAGCACGGCCATCGGAATGAACGCTCGAGGGTGAAGTCAAGACGGCGACTTCATTTTTATCAAATGTGACTGATCTTGCAGAGCAAACCGGGTCTGAATGGAGGCTTGAAGAGGGGTTAACTGATAAAGAATGGCATCAGTGTGGACGGATAGGAGGAAGGATTAAACGCTCACACACTGAAAAACAAGTGACCAACATACCTACCTATCTTCTGTAGGCACGTTAAAAGATGGATCGGCAGCGTACTCCGGGGTTGTATAATTAATATTCCACAGGGACTCTTAGACTAGTAATTAGGAGCTGAAACTCCACAGGACTCCATTAATGAAAAGTCAGTCTCAACGCTGATGAAAGATTGATCATCTCTTATTTTGTCAAGCATGTTATCTGGCTCTTTCCTTGGTTTGCCCTTTGAAATGTCCCCTGCTCCAAAAAAGTGTCTGTTGGGAGCATCTGTTTGTCCTTGATAGATTCCTTCACAGGCCAGGGAAAAAAGAGTGTGTGGACCTTGAACAGTAGGAAGGAGGGGGAAGTAGCGGGAGCAGTGAAAAATGCCCCTTGTCATCAGACACTCAATCCTGCCTCGTTTGTGTTGACATATTAAAGCAGGGACCGTAGGGAGGCCATAAATACAGTGGCCATGTCCTGACCCAACACTGCTAACCCTTAACCTCTCCCGAGTCCGTGGAGGAAGGGTAAACAACAGCTAGAGGAGAAAGGCTGTGCTGTAATCCACCCCAACAGGAAGTGAGTAAACACTTAATCCTGAGGTAAAAAATTCTCATTAAACTCAGATTTTATGAGTCTTTATGATGGTTTATGACTTTTAGCTCATAATGGCTGTTGGATGTACGGAGAGGGTCGGACGTGGTGCTGCAAATTTGTCCCACTGGTCAACTGTGGGTACTGTAACTAACTGCTTGGGGATCCCCAAGGATTTTTCCCCATACTGTAAAACACTATTAATAAAGCTGACATCTGTAAAACTGTAATTAGAACATGTTGAACTGCAAACAGTTACTGTATATGCATATATTTACCCAAAGGATCAACACCTGAGGTGGCCGTTTTCTTTTTGGTAAATACAGATCAAGGACAAGGTCAGTTATTACTCTGTATTTTGCATACATACATCACATAATGGATTATCTTTGGACATTTTCAGCATTTTAAAACAGCGCACCTTGCTTGAGAGCAAGAACATTACTTAAATTACTTAATTCCGATGGTACACTTGTTCTTCCTTTCTTTTCTTTTTGTGCAGTTTTGTTTATGGCATGCCACAACACACTGCATATTAATAGGAAATGGCAGCTAGTAGCAGTATGAACATTAATCCGGATTACACCAATAAGTTTCTTCTTGCAGGTGGTGTGAAATTGCGTGATCCCCACAATTCCCCAGACCACAAGATTAAAGAAAGGTCCTGACACACCAAGCCAACTTCGAAGAACTAGCCGAGACTAAGAGCAACTGATGCGTTGGCTCTCATTGTCCCACGCCTGAGCTTGCATAAGAACTTGTATAGTAAATCTTTAATACGTGTAAGTCTGTATTTGTACCACTTGGGTTTACACAGAGGTTGAATAGACATCAAACACAACACAGCTAACAGATAGATGTCCACCCTTCACCTTCCAACAAATGTCCAGCGATGTCTGCATGCCAGTGTAATAATTCATACTGTACTGTTTTCTTCCATCCACCGTCTTCCACCTCCACCAAACACAGATTAAAACTAAGCAGCAGCCGTTCCAAGGCGCACAATTAAATCTAACAGAGCCCAGAAAACACTGACTGAACAGCTAAAACCCGACAAATTGTTGCACTTCTCATTAAACCAGTGGTAGGAACAGATTCATCCTCAACAAAAGTATTTTTACCTCCCTTGTTTCTGGGCAAAGTCATAGAAATTGTTAAATCCACGCCTGTGAAAAGGTGTGATTTAACAGCAACAGGTCAAGGAGCTGAGAAAACCTCTCAGTTATTGATGTTTGTGCTTGGAACAAGGGTCACCGTGTCTTTAGAAGTAACTGGATTAGACAAATTAGAGTCTCTGCACGCGTTCAATACACTGTCCATGTATTCATCTGAAAACTGTACGGCTGGCTGTTGTACAACCAAAGTGTGAGATATCTGTATCGTATTCTCAGTAGGTGTTGGACTCTGCCAGGGGCTGCCCCTTGTCCCCGATCCTGTTCGTGATTTTCATGGACCGGATCTCAAGGCGCAGCCAGGGTGAGGAGGGTGTCCGGTTTGGGAACCTCAGGAATGGATCTCTGCTGTTTGCAGATGATGTGGTCCTGTTGGCTTCATCAGACCGTGACCTTGGGCACTCACTTGGGCGATGAGAGTCAGCACCTCCAAGTCTGACTTCATGGTTCTCTGCCTTAATGCTCCCTCCGAGTTTGGAGCGAGTTACTGCCCCAAGTGAGGGAGTTCAAGTATCTCGGGGTCTTGTTCACGAGTGACAGGAAGATGCAGTGTGAGATGGATCGGCGGTTTGGTGCGGTTCTGCAGTACTGCTGACTTTGTATCGGACCACGGTGGGGAAGAGGGAGCTTAGCCAGAAGGCAAAGCTCTCAGTTTTTCAGTCCATCTATGTTCCAACCGTCACCTATGGTCATGATTCAAGTGGCTGAAATGAGCATTCTCCACCAGGTGTGTTGAGGAGCCGCTGTTCCTTCGTCAAAAAGGAGACAGCTGAGGTGGTTCGGCCCCGTGGTCGCCTCCTTTTGGAGGTGTTCTGGACACGTCCGACTGGGACACCAGATCAGATCCAGAACCCGCTGGAGGGACTATATAACCCATCTGGCCTGGGAACGCCTCGGGATCCTCCAGGAGCATCTGGAATGTGTTCCTGGGGAGAAGAACGTCTGGAGCGCCCGGCTAAACCTGCTGTCACCACGACCCGACCCTGGATAAGAGGAAGAAAATGGACGGATGGGTCACTGTGTCTTCAGGAGTAACTGGACTAGACAAATTAGAGTCTGTTGATTGCAGTTTCTCTGCTTTAATACACTACCCAGGTATTCATTAGAAAACTATACAGCTGGAGATGAACGGGGACAGGCCAAGCATCGTAATTAATACACATGTCTGACAAAGATGCCTTAGGATATTAAAAAAAGACAGCCAAGAAAAAAACTAGAAAAGGAATTGCATTTGGAGACTTGTACTGAAACCTAGAAGGCATGTTTCCCTCTTTGGATATTGAACATTTTCCACCCATCACTTTTGCAATTCGCTCAAGTTACTTTTGACATCTCTTCAACTTCCCCTCACCATTAACTCCACAATACAATGTTTATTGTCTTCCCCCTGTCTCAGTGCACACTATTTTCTTTCTCAGTGCTCACACAGTCTCTGCTCTGTGCTTTCACTCCATCTCTCTCATATTCTTTGGAATCAGTTGCTTTCTTTCAGGGTAAGTGTGTGTGCTTGAGACCAAATAATGACAGATGTCTGTGTGTGTTTGTGTGTTCAAAGTGTGAGTTATCTGCCTGTAGCACTCGGGTAAGGCTCGTGCAGGTGGAGATGGTCTGGTGGAAGAGATGAGGGAATTCACTGCAGTCACTGATCATCCCACAGCATTTAAAAAAAGCTTTTTCAGAGCCGGCCAGCTCTGAAAAGGGGTTAAGGATATGGACAGCTACATGAAGGAGGAGAAAAGAGAGAAGAAGAATCTCTGCAGTTTATGTCCACAAACAGTTCGAAGTGACAGATGCCTCAGTGCTGTGGACAGGTCTATTGTAAGAGAATTCTTTTAAACTGACATTTTAATCCCTGATATCATTTTATCACCAGAAAACTAAGCAAAGCTAAAATGAATTTTACAATGTCAAACATTATATGAGCTCTTTATTTTCAGACTATTTGGATGTAATGCCGTAGTGAGTTTAGTGACAGTCTTACATATTTGTTTAGTCGTTTCTCGCTCTGAGTGAGCTGATAAGTGGAGACGTGTTAGTCGGTCTGTTGTTTCGTGTATAGTAAAGCTACGATGCAACCAGTGATGAAGCCCCAGAAGATCACAGTACAGTCTCATCAACCCAATTCAAAGCAGAAACAGACTCTGGTAAACAAACGGTAAGTTAGTGTCTAGCTGGTATGTTGTGGTTCTCCATTGTCTGTGTCTTGAATTTCTACTTGCACCTGTCCTTGATTAGTTTCACCTGGTGTCCTTCCTGGTTAGTCTCCTTTGTCTGTCCATTATGTGTTTGATGGTGACCGACACCATCTGTCTTTTATCCTTTTGTTACGACCCGACTCGAGGCGTAAAAAGGAAGTAACATAAATCCAGATGTTTAAGACGTAAACAAAGTTATTTAGTCAGATTGATTGAGAACAAAAGGAGGTGAGTGAAACAAACGTCCACGAACAACACGCTACCTCGATGGTTTGGCAGTTCAAGTGTCAATGCCAGCAATTGGGGCCTCTCTGATTGGCGGGTCGGGGAAGATGTCGCTCCAATCCTGGATCCCTCGGGGCTTCCAGGAGGGGCCGAATCAGGGGACCACACCTCCCTCCGACAGCGGAAGCCAATCAGGCGTTGGTGGCCACACACCTGGATTTACATAATAAAGAAAACACTACACACAACACTGTAACACCTTTATTCAACTCCTGTTGTTACCTTTTTGAACATACCTGTTCATATTCTTTTGTACTTATTTAATAAGTCAAAGCTGTCCGTCTTTTTGCCCAGAACAGCCAGAAAAAGTCACGTCTTTCGATTTTCTGATTATGATAATGATCGATGTTTGATCATTTTTATTTGAATCATATTTTGAGAGTAACATGTGAGACAAATAATGCCCTAACATGACTCAAACTACATGTACCAATACCAACGGTCTTGGTATTGGTGTCTTCACCAGCTGATGGTGAAAACACCAATCTTCACCATCATTCAGCACAAATATATTTGTCATAAGATCATCATAGATTCTGAGTCGAGGTAGAAAAATGAGGCTGTTTTGAAGCACCACTCTGTTTGAGTGTTTTTCAGTTTTTGGTACTTCACCTGCTCTCTGGTTTTTGCTGCTGCCTTTCGTTAATGTTCGACGATTTCAACGTACCCTTAAAACTTCCAAGGAACATTTCCAATGTTCTACAAACTAAATGGCAGAATTTCAGACTTTTAGACTGAACTTGGGTCAACTGTATTTTTCTTTTAAAAAGGTTACATGAGTGTAAATAGAAAAGATGGTTTTGGACTTTTTCCATCATAAAGAAAGCAGCAGAATGCAGCAATGCAGTGTGTGTTTGATGGGAAATGAAGAAGTTTGTGCTATAAGAAAAGTTTTTTTATAGAAAAACAACAAAGAGGAGACGAAGATTTGACTTCACAGTCTATAGAATGTGTTCATTTGTGATCACGTTCATTTCTGTGAGTGAAGATGCTAAAATACTCATCAATGGTGATGCTATCTGTTAGGATCATCATACGGGCTGTCCAACAGACACCTGTTGTAGCAGATTTTCTGTTATGCCGGGTCAGTGAAGAGTTTGCCAAAAAGGGAAGTTAAGAGAATCAAAATGATTCATCAAATACAACTCGGTTTGAGCAAAACATACCGTGTTATGTCAGCAATCAGCAGTGAGTGTTATGAAACCGTGTGCTAACTTGAACTATGTGTAATGTGAAACAGGACGATACACAATCAGAGACTAAAGCGTTAAAAGGCACCGGCCTTCCAGGAGGGACTGGGAGCAAAGTGGCCGAACCGTCAGAAAGATGGACCTGAAAGAAACAAACAGAGGCTGTCACACATGTAACACGTCATTTACGCATTCGGTATGAGATTCAAATGAGCTGCTGGAGCTGTCGAGTGTGAAACTGAAGCCAAACACTCAAATCTGTGCAAAAATCATCTTTACTTAGCAGCTTTCAGTCTGAGACCTTCCCCAGGACAAACAGGTCTGTGACATACTGCCGTCTGACAGAGAGGAACATCCATGTTAACATACAAATCTCTGCAAGTTGACCTAGCTATCTATAGTTCTCCATGACATAGAGGCTGATAAGACAGGGAGGTGATAGAGGAGAAGAGCTCAGCACACTACAATGTGCATCAGTGTGTTTTTCTGTGTTTTCTAAGTGGTTTGAAGTTGCATAAATGTCTGTAGAGGAGTACATGTAGATTAATATTCTAGTTTTCGGAATCCCTCTTTTGAAAACAAAAGTAAATGCAGCAGGTAACCTTGAGACTGAGATAAAAAGGAACAGCACTGAGAGACCCAGAGTGAATGACTTGTACCAAAGATCTCTCCAAGGAAAAGACAAATGCAAGCCCACAGACCTCCAAGCAAATGGCAGACGGCAAAGACACTTGGAAAAGAGGCTGCAAGGCCTGCCAGGACAAAGGAGACACAAGCTACTAGAGAAGAGAGTATAGTACAAACATGCATGGCTAAAGTTGTCTTACACACATGTGA
Organism: Larimichthys crocea; assembly: GCF_000972845.2. Lineage (NCBI taxonomy): Eukaryota > Metazoa > Chordata > Actinopteri > Sciaenidae > Larimichthys > Larimichthys crocea. The sequence continues at coordinate 20,198,034 of NC_040028.1, read as the reverse complement.
AGTCGCCAAAGATGCTGCACGCAAAGAAAGGAAAAGCTACGACACCAGTTATCACCAGATCCTCAGCCATCTCCAACCCTCCGATCCTAGACGACCCAGATCTCTTTAATGACGCTCTTTTGTGCTCTGTACAGATAATAATCCACTCACACATCGACAGCAGCAAAGCTGGATGTCGTTCAAGCTGAACAAGTTAGAAGATTTAAGTTTTACAGGCCAGGAAAGGCAAACACAGTCAGTCTGTCAGGAAGCAGTCAGGGAAGCCCCCTCCTCAGTTTGGTTTCATGCAATGTTCTTCAGGAACAGAGAAACTGAGAATCTGCAGGATGAGATGAAAGCAGCACAATAACAAGACGCTGCTGCACAAGAACTAAAGAATGAAGGTGAGTTCAAAGGTCTAGTCGAGCTGGAGATCAGGGCAGATGTCATGCACCGGATGTTTCAAACAAAAAGTCAGCAGGCGTATGCGTGTACCATTTTAAATGAGCTGCACAAAGAACTGGGACACCTGGGCACGGAAAAGACATTAAATCTAATAAGTGACATTTTACACTCACAAAGAAAACCAAACAGACCCACGTTGAGTATTTAAACCACTCCCTATTCCAGCTGGTCCCAGTCAACATCCTGCATCTGGAAGAAAGTCGAGGTGGTTATGAATATATACTTCTGATAATGGACCATTACACTCAAGCATATGCGACTACCAACGAATCAGCCAAAATTGTGGCAGACGGACAAATTGTTCAGTGATTTCTGTTTCATGTTTGGTTTCCCAGGAAGTGCACCATGACTTTGGAGGATAAATTGCTGCTGCACCACCTAAAAAGCACTTTCTGGTGTCCAGGGATCTCACACTAGTCCAGATCACCCCCACGGGAATGAACAAACAAAGAGGTTTCGCTGAACTCTTCTCTCAATGTTAAGAACACTCACTAAAGAACAGAAAAATGACTTCCCGAAGGTCATACACACCTATAACTGCACAGCTAAGGAGGCCACACACACTACTCTCCAGTCTGTCTACTTTTTGGCAGGGTAGTGTTTGGGGTTGAAAGTCAGGACTGCTCAGGCTCCTACCAGGACTGTGTGGCTGAGGTCTGCGACATCACCTCCAGGAACGCTTTCAAGTCATCTGAAAGAGACGTGGGTAATCTGCTCTGACTGTGAAGACAATATTTATGTCATCATATCAGTCAGAAAGGTGAGGACACGCTGGTGTTTGAGAGCGGCAGAGGCAGGACAAGGATACTCCACAAAAACATGACTTCTTTCCAGTCACTGCCAATGAATAAAGACTCCACTTCACTACAATCCAAGCAAAGAAAAGAAATGGTCACTATACAGACAAACACACAACAAACCAAACGTTGAAGAGGAATCGGATCTCCAGCTGAACACCAAAGTTCACCTGCACTTAACCTCACAGCTCAGCTGCTGCAGGCTGAAAAGACAGAAATGCTGAAGAGGGGCAACATCTGAGGGGAAGAGCTGCTGTTGCATCAGACGTGAGGAGTTCAGAGGACTGAGGAGACAGAGCAGAGGGAAACAAATCCGAGGAGACAAAGGACACAACCCCACACTCTGATTTATGACAGACTTGTCCAGCCAAGTTTCACAGAGAGAACATTTTCTGCTGAGGAGATAGCTGTCAGCGGCTAATAGCAGTCCTAGAAAAGACAGAACAAATTTAAAATACATGTTGATCTGCTAATAGAGAACACAGCTGAATCTGTGCGGACTGCCTTTCAGAACTGTTGGGAGAAAAATAAATGACCCTTCCAAGTGTATGAACTCTTGGTTTTGTAATATGCATCTAATATGCACAGAAGCCTGGACATTACATAAACAAGGTTAAAACCTAAATGTTAGCTCGTTCACATGACCATTAAGATCTTTGAGGCGAGGAGAGGAGGTATAGTTACATGTAAAGTGTGTGTAGACTGTGAGATATTGATATGCAGATGATTGTTCATGTTTACTGTATGATTTATAAAGTAATCCACATTTCTTAAAGTCTAATTCAGTTTGGAAATTCACATTTTATGTCTGTGTATGCAGACGATGCCTGCTTTTCTAAAAGTACTGATGTTGATATATTTTTACTTTAAAAAAGATACTTTTTTACCTTATTGATGTTTGAAACATGAAATGTATTTACTGAAACATAACAGGAGTTTATAACTATTTACATTTAGTCATTTAGATGACGCTTTTATACATACTCACATAGAATCAAGGTCCAGTTGTAGTCTCTGAAGATCTGGAGGTCTTCAGGAGGTCTGTGAAGGTAGAGAGGGACGCCCCTGATCTGTAGGAACTGGTAGGACGTTCCACCAACGGGGAACAACAGCCGAGAAAGGTTTGGATTGTCCTGAACGTACGGGTGGCAGAACCAGGAGGAGGTAACATATGTCTGTATGAGGACGTTCAAGTAAATGGGTGCAGAACCATCAACATTAGGAATTTGAATTTAATGTGGGCTGCTACAGGTCGCCAGTGGAGCTCGAAGAGCAGCGGGGTGACGTGACCTTTGGGTTGATTGAAGACCAGGCGCACCATCTAAAGGGTTTCAGGCTGGGAGGCCCGTCAGGAGGGCGTTACAGCGATCGACCTGTTTATGGCTCGTTATGATCTCAACCAAGACCATCAGTGAGGAGATCGGCTATTTCTATATAGTTATTTTCAATGCCTGCCACTGCGTCGGGTTTGATCGGACTCCGCTCTACGGGGGCCACCAGAGTCAAGACAAAACGAAAGATCCTCGTAGTTGTGCAACCTACTGTACAACCTTTAACCTACAAGCATAACACACAAGAAAAGCAGAGGTGCACAATTTCTCTGCTTCTAGTGGATCCTCACTGCACAGACAGTAATCAGACACAAACCACATTTCACATGCACGGTAATGCTCGGTGTTTAGCTGTATATAATATAAATGTGAAACTGGAACGACAGCCTGTTTGTCCTTTCAAACACGCTTATAGAAGAACGAGTGTATGAGTGCATCACACCACCGGGTGAAATTGCTCCAACATGAACTTTTAGATTACTCTGAGGAGAGATTGTTGTTGGAACTCTGCTGGCTACAAATAGCACCCACAGCATTTGTGATCTGAAATTATAAATGCCCATTTACACACACACACACACACACACACACACACACACACACACACTGTTGCTAAGAAACGTTACTTGTAAGCTACCTGATAAGCTTCACAATCACTAAGCAACCACTCGATATGATCCATGGATGTGAAGTTTCTAAGACCTCGACAAATTTGTTGACAGCGAGGTAATTCATTTTCTAACCATGTTTACCTTCAACAAAGGCACCGTACGATATGCTGATTAGGTTTGTATCAGACTGTACATGATTGATGTAACAGCTAGAAGATCATGAGACGATTTATGGTGCGATTTGTTGTGATTTTTTTTACAGCAGCTGATCAGAAATACACAGCGCATCCTTTTTTCAATCTCAGACAATCACACAAAGTACTTCCCTCCCTGAACATGTCTGTCATTTCTCACTGTGACTTTATCTTCTTATCTACTGAGACATTTCCTCCGACATTCCAGCTCTCGATCTGTTAAACTGAGCAACAAATGGAAGCTGAGATAGATGATTGTGCATGGAGTCAAGAGGACGGTACATTCCCGTTGTCCTCCACGTTTCTTCATCTCACCCAGGTAAGCCTGGTGATTTGTGACAGATGCTCTGTAGCCGCCTTTGGTTCAGCTGCCGAAAGCCTTGATTGAAGTTTGTACTGGAGAGGGCTGACATAACGCTGGGCGGGCACGCAGGTGTCGGGCTCCGGACCAGCTGTTCACCGTTGTCAGGACAATGTTTGCCCTTTTCTGGTGCGTCATCATCTCTCCGAACACCTGCTGGCCTGTCATCAGCACAGATATCGCTCTAAATACAGCTTCGATCTAATTATGATACAGTAGAGATAAATCTAACTGAATGTTTTGCCTTACAAATGTGCAAAGACACAAAACAAACAGGTAAGTTTTAAAATGATTGTCTCCACTCACAAAACTAACTTGTTAAGTCTTTGTTTGTGTCTCAGCCGCTTATTATTACAGTTAATATTCCATGCTTCGTATAAATCCTAAAAACTCGTCCGTTTATGTGTGAGAGCCAGCAAGAGTCTTGTGTGTAGGTGGAAATGTTTTTAAGGTAGCAACATATTTCATTCGGCGTTTACAGGTTAGTGATAGCCGCAGTGTATCCGAGCTGTGGCAAACTGCATTAAACAGTGACAGGTACATGTGCAGCGTTCCATGACGGCATGTTTATTATCTTTGTCTTGAGCCTGCACAAGACACACTGCAACATAAAAAAGCAGCAAAAGACAGCAGGGAGACAATCACAGGACATCTCCAACTGCAGAGAAGGCCAAATATTATTAAAGCCACACAATGGGACACAAAGTGCAGAATCAAACCCAGAAGCTGGACATCTTATTTCATTTTGCAGTGTAGTATCCAGTTCTCAGCATAAATCTATGGTCTTAGCAGAAGAGTGTGTTTGTATCATAGCTAAACAAAACCAACACTAAATCTAATAAAGTCTAATTTATCGACTTCAGGTCATAAAATTACCCAGATCATCCCGTAACTTCTAGATTAGTTAATAAAATGATTTCATCGTGCACCGTTTCTGGACTCTCCAATGATTACTTTGAATGGATCCAATTCTGATATAGAGCGGTAAATCATGGAGGTTGTGGCTCCGTTTTACAGCTGCTTCTTTCACAATGCAAGCTCACTGGGCCAGTGTGCACCACGTGACGGACATCATTATGTCAGCTTGGGATGGAAACCAACGGTCCTCCACATCTTCATATCACTCCACAGTTTCACCTCTGAGCGATCCAATCAGGTCTCGAGGATTTGATTGAAATCTTCCATTTCTCTGTAAACGCACGTCGTGTCCTGATGCATCGGATCTATCAAAGGCTGTGGGTTCAACGCTGGCCACCATACAGTGCATTCAGACGCAGTGAATAACTCCACAGACACAGTATCCACATGCTTTGGTTGCTCTCATTTCTAGCGCCGCTTCCATTCCACTCCGTCCCAGCATGCGATAACAGCATCAACCCTGGATATTATGGCCCTGTGACAAAAGACGGGTTGCCATCCTCAGCAGTGTCATTACTACAAACCGCTTGGTTCAATATGTGTGGTCATGCGAGGAAAAAAAAAAGAAAGACAGGAGCCTCGATGTGTTCTGACCCGCTGACATTGCTCTGGTGAAGCTGTTATGAAATCTGTTGCTATGTTATTAGTTATTTGAATGCTTCTTATTGAAACCGGCACAATGCTGCAAGTCTTATGTTGTGAAGCAGCTTCAGAGTAGTTGCCAAGGTTATCAAGAGACTAAAGGCCTCGGTCAGCACCAGTAAAAGACACGAGGACTGCCTGGTGTTTATTCATGAAGTGTTTGTCTGCTGGACGTGGAGGTGGAGAGTCGCTCCTGTTCATTCCTTCCTTCCTTCCTTCCTTCCTTCCTTCCTTCCTTCCTTCCTTCCTTCCTCTCATTGTGTTTCTGTCTCTCTCTCTTTCTTTTCGAAGCTCCTTACCTTGCTCATCTAACTCCTTTGGACACCTCATGGAGAAAAACTCATTTGGCCATCGCTTTCTTTTGGACATTATCCAAAGCTCACCACCACAGGCGGGGGGGTTGTAATGTAGTTTACCTTCTGGCTCTGCTCCGTCTTTACCATGACGGTGACCCACATTATTGCTGCACCAATCTGTTTGTCGATGTCACACTAAATTTCACCCTTAACCTTTAACAAGATACAGTATACTGGAACTCCGTCACTTGTGGTAGCAACGCAGTCCAAACCTCGAGGGAGCAATCCAGGGTTTTCCAGCTGATGTTCTGGGAAATGAAGCCAATGCAGAAGCTCCCAAATTCACAGCAGAAATACCAGCCTGGTTCTGGTCTCTAACTCACCTCGTTCAAATGATATTAAGACTTAAAGTTATGCATAATTAACAGCGTGACTGCTTGATCGATAGGTAGGTGTCGTTACAGTTGGTTTGTTATTCAGGCCGCCTCAGGTCTGCCGATGATCCACGTCTTTGCTGATATTTAGATTAATACACAGTTCGGAAACCATAGGTACTGCACTCAGGCTCGGTCCATTCTTTATACTGTCAGTGGTACCACAGTCAAGACTTCTTCCAAAAAGAAATTCTTTGTAGAAGGTACAGAATCACCAATTGTAATAACTCATCTAAGATTAGCCTCAGAGGAGGTGACACATTTGGTTACTGTGTTATTCTGGTCCTACAGATCTCACTGCCAAATGTTAAAAAAATAAATAACTTGGTGACATTGAGCAAAGAGCCACACAGTGATAGTGAGGATCCACCAACCATGTACATGTGCAGTACATCTGTGCATCATCCAGTATACTGACAGCTCAGGTAATGCACGGCAATCATTCAGACTGCGCACCAAAAGTGAAAATGTTTTTTCTTACTGCTTGATAAAGATATGAAATTGATTAGAATATAATCTATATAAAAAATATATATATAAATAAGTTGTGTTCTAGCACATGCACCTTTGCTCTCACATGCATAATCATAGTATTCCTTGACAACAGAATGCTGCAGCGTCTAATAAAAGCTGACACACTGCCTACAGAGCCTCTCCTCCCACTTTGATACCGTACCAGACATGTGAAGGTGGAGAAAACAGAAACTCTGCGCCAAAAAAAGAATAATGACAATGGATGGCAGCTGTCAGCCCAACTGTATTGTTTCATTTGATCACTGCCACATACTTTTAGACTCTAAAATCAGTATTTGAATACAGTTTTTTTCTGTGAACCTTCATGAATTAAACACAAGAAGAACCCTGTTTGCAATCTCGTATTCAAAACACTGATGCCTGCAACGTTTCTGCTGCTGGTGCTCTCAGCTTCCAAGAAAACACCCGAAAGATTCCCGGAAAAAAACGCAGCCATCACTACGACACCGAAAGATTCCCGGAAAAAAACGCAGCCATCACTACGACAAACTAACCCATCACCAGTCAGTGCAGTCAACAAATAACCAACCAACTCTGGAAGATCATGTTCAGCTGTAACCAGTTAGTGTGCCAAAAGCTGCAGTTCCTCTAACGTCCACCTGAGGCTGGCTCCAGAAGTGAGTCAGTCTCCATAAGTCCCCATGTCCAAATGTCCAACTTCACAGCAGAAATAAACATGTTTACAGCCTGGTACAAAAAACAGTTTTGGTCTCTGTAGCTAATTTCATGACAACTGTACTGAGGGTGGATTTATATACAACTCACCTGTTCACATTATATTAAGGCTTAAAGTTATGCAGGATTAAGAGCGTGGACTTTGATTGACAGGTGGGTGTGGTTACAGGTGTCTTATTAGAGCATCCATGGGTCATTCAGCTCGCCTCAGGTCCACTGATGATCCATGTCCTTGCTGATATTTAGATGAGCGGCTTCAAAACGGCGCTCTGTGCTCTGTCCATTCTTTATACTGTCATTGATGAGCAACTATTGCTACGTTCAGTACAAACAAAGACAATTAAAGGCTGAATTAAATATTTCTGTAAGGAGGCTCTGTCTTACAAAACAGATCTGGAATAAAGCACTGTCAAAGAGCTTCATACAGGGTCAACACACAAGCTGCTGTCAAAGGAGAGGCCAGAGAGTGAGCGAGGGTCCATATGTTGACATTGGAAGTTCATCGTCTATGTCAGTAAAGACATAAGAAGTCTGACGCAGTGTGTTGAGGTGTGAGGGAGAAGACAGGGTCACACCACTACACAGATCCAGCCAGATGAAGAGAGAGAGAGTGAGAACGCACAAGAACCTCAGGGGAACTGAGAACACACGGGCTTGAATATCAATGTACACAGAGGCCCTCAGAGCTTTGACAGAGATGATAGAGCCAACTCCACATTGGCTGGAGCACACAGCAGCCATCCAATAAAACCTCAGGCGTGCTTCAGAAGACCTCAGCTCCAAGATTAGGCTGGCAGCGTCACCCTTCCTTTGACGTGACGCTGTAAGCTCTCTCTCCAGCAGTTTACACCATACAGTGAAATCATATACAGTATGTTAACAGCCGGCTGGCATGTGGACTTAACTCTTGTCTCACTTTGCAAATCATCCTGGAGATAAAAGCTGATCTGTTTTTCTGTGCATCCCTTTGGGAAGCAGAAAGCTTCCAAATGACAAATATGCCGTGATATTGTTGTTGCATGTTTTCCATAACAGGTTCTTGCAGATGTTTCACAATAAAAGCCTTAAAATCAAAGGTCATCTGCTCAGCTGTGATGCTACTCTGCTACATGTGCTGCAGCAACCGGCTGGTTAACATCGCTCAGTGCTTCTTGCCTCTTTTTAACTGGGCAGAATGGCTCATTTAGTTTGCATAAAATCAAACCGGTTTAAGCACAATCCTGACTGACTTATCTGTTCTTTTCTATTGCTATGCTTTTGAGGAGGCTCTGAAACTACTAGATAACATGAATGATTGTAGCTGCAAAGAATGGCCTTGGTTTCTTTTAGGTATGCCCAAGTTCTCCCTGAAAGGCCCAAAAAAAAGTTGAATGGGTTTATGCGGATCAATTATAAATATGCTGGCTCTGCCTGACTCTCCCCAGTGTCCTGTTTCCACACAGCAGTTTGACTTTAATGGTTCATTTTTGTTGTTTTGTTGGGTAAAAAAAAAAACAGGATGGGGAAAGCCACAAAGTCATAACTCAGAAACATTTATTTCAGGTAATAAAGATCAACTTTTTGGCAAACTGCTTTCCTCAGGATAAAATAGTTTGGCCCACAAACCATACTTTGAGCACCGCATGCCTTTAAGCTGTGTTAAGCTATTTTTGACAAAGAGACTGACTCACAAGCAAATTCACAGCAATGAGAGCATGCAGCTGTTACGGCCTGCAGGGTAGCTAACGATCGACTACTTCCAGCTGAAATCCCACAGTTCCTCGGTCCAACATCATGTGAGCTCCTGAGCCGACAGTGGGTCATTATAAAACAAGTAGGTCCGACCGAGCAATCTGATTGGTCAACTAGACATCTAGAATGTGCTCAAATCAGCGTGACAGCGCACCTGAAGCCTAAAACACACTGCATGCGGAACGCCACGGCGACGGAGCCGATATGATACTCGTGTTTCATTTTAAGAACACGTCATAATGGGCGGGGCCGAGGTTTCAGGTTTTCAGGTGTAATCACTGATGACACCTCACATCCTTTTTATAAGGACACCAGAAAAAAGATGCGGCGTGGAATGTCATCGCAGGAGTCAAAGAGACTACAGCCGACAATATCGTGCAATTATGCATGAATTCATGAGATCTCGCGCGTTCTCGCGACGCTCGGTTGCCGGCGGAGACGCACCTGAGTGCATAACAAACGGATTATGTGTGAGTTGGTGGACGGCGGAGTACGCAGTGTGTTTTAGGCTTGACTCATCACTAAAAATATTACTAGCTTCAAAATAAATGTGAAGTTCACGGACTGAGGAAAAATCTTTTTCAGCAGATAAGACTGAACTAGCAAAGCAGTTTCATGTGTAATGTAGTTACACTCAGTTTGTCTTAATTGGTTCCATGTCTCTATTAATTCTCCTGTCAGTTCAGATCCCACCTCTCTTCCAGGCAGTCAGCTCATTTCCCTCACCTGGTTTTCCCCGCCCATCTTCTCACCTGCAGTCCATTTGTTCATCAGCCCCTCAGCATACACACTGGTCCATTTCCACTTCGTCCTTTCCAGATTGTCTTGTCGTGTGTATTTATTTAGTTTGAGAAACTCCACTTGTTGGAGTGGTAAACTCTGCTGCTTTGACTGCATCACTGTCGTGCCAATAATAACGTTAACGCACACCCTCATGTAATATTACTTAAGTGTGTCCAGCAAACAGAAGTGTAGTCAGCCAAAAGCTGCAGCCGCAGTGACGATTCAGAGTTAGTGGTGCTTTTACATAATAAGGAGTCTTTTAATTCAGGTATTAGATGTTAAGATGATGAAATGCCACTCGAGAGTAACCAAAACTAAATTATACTCATCCTGTGATATAATTATGGTATTGAACATTTTGACTGTGATAGCTTTTATTTTGAAAGTAACATTTCCGATAATCATTTGAAAGACGTCGAGGAAACGAATAACACCAAACGTCAGCGTGACTCAGTAATAGCATCCACCCAATTATTTATGGAGGAATCCCGCATGTGGTGTTCTCACTTTCAAGCATCCGAGTGTCTAAAGTCACTTCAACTCTCCTCCAAGACTCTAAAATAACAGCTCAAACCTCAAACAGCCTCTTTAGAACGCGGCAGGTGGCAATATGGACAAACTGAGGTGTAATTATAGAGACTACTCATCACCGCAGAAAGCTCTTCTGTCAAATTACTCAGGGAGGAGAGGCAGAGAGAGGTTTCACTTGCTGATGTCTGGAAAACAAGTGCTGAGCTTTTCAGCGTCAAAAGTCTGAAGAGTGGGAGCCATTTGTAAACAGGATCCCCAGAGAGGGTCATGTTTGGAAAGAGACGGAGAGAGAATGACAGGACGGAGTGATAAACATGTAACCATTAGGTTAGCGAGCTCCTTCCTCGCCGGAGACATCCTCCTCAGGGAAACTCTGTTAGCTTCCAAAGACTAATCATGCAGCAGCGCCGTGGCAAATCTGACTTAGTATATTAGGAGAGATTTTATCCTGAGGCAGAATGAGGTGAAGGTGGCACCCAGTGCTGCTCTTTCTACAGGGATGAAATATGTTTTATTTTGAATAAGAACACATTTTATAATAAAGGTCAAATGATGAATATTAATTTTCAGGCTTTTTCACACTGTGCTGTTTAAAACACTAACTGATATTCCTATGTTGACACTGGATAAGCTTACAATGTGTAATGAGGTCCGGTCTGCAGGTCCTCAGCACTCCAGAACATCTTTCAGCTCTTGTTTCACTGTTGTGGTTCACTCTCATCCGCCTCATTTCCAGCTACAACAGACAGCCGGCGGTATAAAGAATGAACAGTAAGTGTGACGTCACTCACAGGTTTCCGACAAGCCGCTTTGAAGCTCAAAATATGTGGCTAGATTTGGTAGACAAATCGGCAAAGACGTGGATCATTGTCGAACCTGAGGCAGCTGAATAACGCCTGGTTGCTCAAACAAGCCATAACAACACCTACCTGTCAAGGTTCTACACCCTTAATCCTGCATAACTTTAAGCCTTAATATAATGTGAACAGGTGAGTTGTATATAAATTCACCCTCAGTACAGTTGTCATGAACGGGGAAATTAGCTACAGAGACCAAAACTGTTTTTTGTACCAGGCTGTAAACATGTTTATTTCTGCTGTGAAGTTGGACATTTGGACATGGGGACTTATGGAGACTGACTCACTTCTGGAGCCAGACTCAAGTGGACGTTAGAGGAACTGCAGCTTTTGGCTTCACTTCACAGCCACGGCGGTCGCCGCTCTGGTGGGCTGCAGCAGTTATTTCCATCAGAAGTTGGTGGAGACCAAAAGCAGAGTGAATATTAAACTTCACTTCAAATGATGATGATACTGTATGTCAGTGCTGTAAAGTCTGCTTCACCTCGTACTCTGAAACACTTACACTTTATTTATATAGCACCAAATCATAACAGAAGCATAACAGCAAGTCTTGATATTGATATTATTTACAGAGACCCAACAGTTCCCACTAGTCTCTCATGCAGTGTTATCTAATACAACAAATCCAGTATATCCTTCTTTTATGACGTTCCTCATTTTCTGTTCTTGTTGGCGTGTCAGAAGTATTGATTTAAAACTCTTCTGCAGTTTGTGTTAATTTATATTTCCTTTTTTACTGAAAGTTGTTTCCAGTATTTTGTAATGATTAATTTAAACAGTGATGTTAATCATTCAGTTAGTAACAGGAAGTCATCTCTTTTTTACACCTAATACATTCTCGTTGCAATTTGGATTTTCTGAAGTATAAAGAAGTGGGATACAGTAGAAACAGGCGCTGACATATTTTCTGAGCTATCCATATTTAGGCTGCAGCTATTCTCCAAAGGGAGATGGTAGGTGAGAGAGAACATCTTAAGAAAAGCTCGACAAACTAGGAGTCGGTTCGTGCATTGCCTGTTCATGTTGCGCTCACATGTTGTGTGGGTTTGCCTTTGTGTTAGCGGCGGCCCGCGTTAAATTTGGTGGGAGAATCTGGAGAACGAGAGCTTATGAAGTTACAAGAAAGGAAGTGAATACAAATAGAAACGCTGGGCGGAGGAGGAATGGCGGGCGGGGTAAAGATAGAGGCTTTGTATCTCAAAGGCTTTCACAAGATACAGACCTGAATATTAACTCACAGAGACCCTATACAGCTTTAATTATTGATTACCAATGAGCGTTCGCTGCCAAAGCCAACACGAACCAGCTGAGTGGATACTATAAAACAAGGGATCTGAAGTACAGTACCAAGAAATCCAAGGAGCAAAATCATTCCTGGAAAGTTTCATAAGAGACTCAGAACATCGAAATCAGCAAAACCTCATGTAACCCATAAAGGGAATCGGCCAGAGAGAGAGGTGGGCAGAGAGGCGCAGTATCACCACTCGGGCTCAGCTTGGTTGCGATGAGCATTTTCCTCGGGGATGGATTACAGGAGAGTGGAGGGCGAGCTGAAACAGTCGTCGCATTTCAAAGCGAAATCCGGTGAGCCGAGGAGTTTCTGACGACGGTTTCTGTGCTGCTGAGACGTCGACTGACCGTGACCATCTGTCTCTCGCCTCGGCCTCTCGTTAGCCTACTGGTTCTGTCACGCCGCATGGACGATCACTAACGCTTTCATTTTTCAATTTTATATATTTTAATTTGTCTAATTGGAAGCAGAAATCTCGCACGCTGCAGATTGTGAGGCTGAGAGGCTGCGACCCCCGAGGTAACTGAGCGGTAACCTCTCTGTTTTATTCCCTGCTTCAAGTTCAACTTAGCCCCAGTGACTTCATTTCACACTTCATCTCCCTTCCACTCACAAACACATCACACACACACACACACACACACACACACACACACACACACAGTCAAGTCCAGTTGCATTTTGAGACATTTACAGAGAATGTCTGAATCACAAACAATCGACCTACACGCATTAGGCTGCCACGCATGGGCGGAGTGAAACTTCATGCGTGCATCATCACATTAAACAGCTGCGAGTGTGTTTTCATCGCTGATATTTTCCTCCCAGACAAGAACCGCCTGTGCATTTTTCACCCCAATTGAAATTGAACGCTAATAGCGGGACAAGTGATATTTCATCTGCTTCAGTTCGCGGTGAACGAAGACGGGGAAATTCATGACACAGAGTCAAACTTTGATTAATCTGGCGCGGCGCTCTGTTTTTAAAATGACTGAAATCTACAAACTGGGAAACCCATAATGCTCTGCAATCCCAGCCCATCTGTCTGAGTAGCAGGCGCTTGGACTCTGTCTCTGTGTGTCCTCGGGATGCTGAGTGGCCTCACAACACAGCGCTCATGTTCAGCCTGACCTCAGCAAGGCCAAATCAGACTTGATGATAGTTTAGATGGAGGCGCACACACAGGACCCCTACCGCCATATAAAGAACACAGGGCGGGAGTGTGTGGCTGTGTTCTGTCTTAATATGTGATAATGTCCCATCATCATTTATTATTCATGTGCAGAGTATTTACAGAATCTTTTCATCTCATTATATTTGTATCTTATCTTATTACATGAATCACTTTCAGGTCAGTTTTTTTATATATATGAAATTTAAGTTCAAACCTAAACTCACCCACCTGCGTTGTGTAACATTGTTCCAACCCACAGAACTTTATTTTAAATTCCACCGAAGATCCAAGAAAATCTCCAAATATACCAAAACATCATCATCCATCATGTGGAGCTAAACTTTAGGAGAATAAACACTGAAGTCTGAATGTTTCACATCGTATTGCTTCACCTGCAAGAATATCCAGATATACAGTATATAGTCTACTCTAACCGTTACAGGTGAACTTTAATTTGACCTTCTCTAAACTTTTGAATGTCCAACTGTCCATCGTCTCAGTACTTATTGCAGAACATGCTCTTCATCATGACACCAACAGTAGCTGGTCAGTGTGAAGCTTCAACAGGAAGTACTCAGAAGGAAGTTACCACAGAGCGTCATCACCAGGTTGGAATGAGTCGACCTGTGAACAGCTGAGACGTCTCGTCGAGCTGTAAGTGATGGTCGAGGATACATGACAGGTTTTTCTTCTAAAAGGGGAAGAAGTATTTGTCATGCTGGACCTTGTTTTTGTGTCAAATGGGGACAACAAGTTTTGAATCCGACAATGTGGACAAGAACTCGGACGCTCGTACGTATTTCAGCTGGAGCGTACAGATGAGACTAGAGAGAGAGGAAGGTGAACCAGCTGCTTCTAGGCTGCAAATCCCAACAGACTGGTGTGTCCATGGGTAGAGTCATCCTATGACCTTATGCCCGCAGAGGAGATTTCAAGACAGAGGTATAGAACATGTGTCATTTCTCTGTAGAGTCCTACACTAGTTAGAAGAATCTGAGCCAGCGTCTGCCAGTGGCAAAAACAACAAGGACTTCCACACTGGCTTCATTTCCCAGTCACAGAGGTCGCTGCTTGTTCTTAACACACAGATATGACATCAGTATTGATCACAAAACTTTATCTTAAGGAATCCAGCCAACTTTAACTTTGTTTCCATGGTTACGGCCCAGTGAATAAAGTTTTCGAAGCGTCGACCAATCACTGAAAGCTCATACAACATCAGCCAGGTGAAGTGATCGTGCGATATGAGTACAGAGATCAGTACAACGCCGCGCACCGTCGGCCTCTTGGTCTGTTTGTGGTTTTAAAAGTGGTGGGGCGAGCTTTAGAGGGAGTCATATGGTGCCTGCGGTGTGTGTGTGTGTGTGTGTGTGTGTGTGTGTGTGTGTGTGTGTGTGTGTGTGTGTGTGTGTGTGTGTGTGTGTGTGTGTGTGTGGGAAGATTGTTAAGAGGCATGTTGGCATGTTGTGGATCCCTGGACACACAGCCACAGATCATGTGAAGGCATTTTAAGTGCAACATTCATACGTTTGTAGCATGAAACGACGCGCACAATGAGGCTGCTGCGACACAAACATTTCCCTTTTACTCTTCCTTACACGTCGCCAATTCCTGGAGCAAAACGGAAGTGTCGGAGTTTCACTAACTGTTCCTACGAGATGAATACGAGCTTTTAAAGTCGAGCTCCTTCAATCCCATTCCGGCGATACAGTTTTCCTGACAGCATCGAGGATGAGGAACAGGCCCTGAAATCACTCTAATGCTGTGTCGGCTCATAAATAGAGAAGAGCTATAAACGTATCTTTTTACTGTTGAGGGGAGAACATTTACAGTTTTTCATTATGGGTGTTAGGCAGAGCGCTGATATCATAGTGTTATAATGTGACCGAGGTTTGGCGTCTGAAAATGAGAGAAGTCCCCGCCTTGTGTTTGAATTTGCTACAGTATGGTAATGCCCATCTGTTGGTAGTGCAGCAGTGCAGTAAACTACCTCTGATAGTCCGACAAGATGAGACACACACACACACACACCCACACACACACACACACACACTGCGAGGATGACCTCTCTCTAGCCACAGTGATACATGTGTGAATCTGTGTTATGTGTTTCCATAAATTGTCTATAATGCTCTGGGGCGAGTCAGACAGGGGACGAGGAGGGGGATCGAGCTTCAGCATGATGATGAGGAGGCTCGTGAATTCACACTGTTGACGCCTGTAAAATGTTTAGAGGACACACACACACACACACACACAGAGGACATGTACTGTATGTCACACCTGCAGTCTCATTGACGCTATGTTTAGATTTTTGACAATGTTCAAACTTTCCATGGGAAGTTAAGCTGGGGGATTTTGGAAATATTCTCCATGGGAATTATGGAAATATGTGAATTAACTGTAAATTGTGGGTAATTTAAACAAAGTGTATTAAATCCAAACAGACGTGCAAAATAAAACAATTTAAAAAACATTCCAGCAGATTTATTTGTAAGTAGAACTTTATCAAGTTTGAATTATTTCATTGACTTCAACAGTCTCTGTGTGCTCTGGACTCTAAAGTGTGGTCCAGGTACAGAAATCACCTGTGCAGGTAGGGGGCGTGGCCTCAGCAGCCCTGCAGTAAGCAGTGTGCTCTGTGCATGTGACTGAGGAAGAGCAGATATTCAAGTGGACCTGCAGGAAATCTGGTTGTTTTAGTCAAGATGATGCTAAAATATATTTTCACCAACTGTATTTAAGTTCACTGTTAAAAGGCCAACCTTTAATGTTGTATATTCCTGTTTATTCCCCATAAATTCCTGTTAATTCCCATGGAAAGTTTCCAACTCCACAGCTCTAGAATTTCCATCTAGCCTCACCATCATGCCAGGATTTTTGAATTCAGTATAATATCATAGCGACCACAGTATGATTAGAAGTGTTTATGGTTATGTTAAGGTTGGGCAAAGATCGTGGTCCTGGTCTACGTGTGTGATTTGAAGCGTGACACAGGATGTGTTCACTTTATTAATGACCTTCAAACCATGACCAAAGTTCTGTTGTTGCTGAAGCTGAACTACATTTGGGATCAGGACACTAAGCTCCTGCATATGGTACAAAATGTAGTGTCACTTTTCCTGGAAATGAAGTTTCTAAAGAAAACATATTAAAAATTAAATTAGTATTAAACTTAATTTGTAGCAGAAACAGATGTTCTAACCTCACAGCTGTGCTGTTGATTAAATCCAAACTAATAAAATCACTATGAAGGAAACTGAATTTGATTAAATGGAAGAAAAAAAAATGACGGTTCTGATACAAATGGAAAGACGATATTTGAGTTTTTTCAGGATTGATTCTGGTTACATGGACTGACAGGCTCATTCACAAGGAAAGGGGCATGTAAAGTTCATTTTCATGACTAACAACGAGTCGTGCTGCACTTCAGCGTGCTCGAATGCTTTATTCATCTTCTGTGATTGTCTTGAAGAGCTCGGGGTTATCAGCATTACAACTCGAAGCTGAAGCTGTTAGAACAAACAAACAGGAGGAGGACAGAAATGAAATCCACAATTAAAGTAACAAGATTCTGAATTGGCTCTTGTAGATTTTGGGCCGAAAACATAATTCCAGTGTTTTTAGTGGCTGGTAATGAAAAACTCACATATTGATATTTTTTACACACACATCACTTTGCAATAGACAGGAACCAATTTGTCATGTGATAGTAGAAAAGGCTCAGGTGTTACCAAGAACAATGACACTGGCTCTGTTTTAGTCAAGCGTCCCTGTAAACCATGACGCGAGTCGCCATGCACGGTACCTGGACTGAAGCAGCTGGACGGATCATTAATCTGATTATTTACCGTGTTTTTCCTACAGTGTCATCCTTGCTCATGAAGGACGAAGGTTTACATCGGACTAACGCAGACAAGAAAAATGAACCGGAGATCGACGACATGCTTGATTCTCTTTAGTTTAGTTTTATTTATTTTGCTCAGTTCAAATTACACAGAAATGACAAAGATGATAAATAATGTAAAGTGCAGGGAAGGGCTTATTTAAAACCTCCACCTACAGTTACAAAGAACAAAACACTGACATACTGTCATGACTTTTTCTGTTTGTCATGTATCCTGGAGTTGGTGGGCGTGGCCTGTGGCACACCTGCACCCCATCAAGTACCTGCTCCACATCCTTCAATCCCCGCACGCTATTTAGGACCTGCCCAGCTCTCCAGTCCTCCGATTAAGCTGACCTTTGCCTTGCCATGTATAGTCTGTGTTCCCGTTTAGCTTTTTCTCTATACTCTTATTTTATTTGCTCTGGACTACCTGTTTTCTCTGTCAGTCAGCACCATCATCTGGATCCTGGTCCACCTTGCTCGATCTGCCAGTTCCCAACTTCTCCAACCTCAATGGAACCCAGACCCAGCCTTGATCTTCCTGTCTGTTCTTCAATAAACATCTTCACTTCCTCATCAGCTCCATCTGCTTCTGGGTTCTGTTTCAAAGCTTGACACATACTGAGAATAAATATAACTACATAAAGTAATGACAAACAGGTAATAGAAAAAACATATGTAACGTGCATGAGTTATGACAATAATAGCAATATAAAAGGAAAAATATGAACATGTGCATTTTGTAGAGCAGGTGGGAAAGGCTACTCCATAATTTGGTACCACTAATGCTGAGCTTACACTAAAAACTGAGTCTTTAGTAAATCTGGGAGTTTAACTGGAGTCACGGCGCGCTCCCGTCATCTCAGTCGTTAAGTTTAAGGTCGTAATCTGCACTGTTTCATAATTTGATCAAATTAAACTGATGTCTGCAAGTGAGAAACCTCAGAGGATGAAGATTTAAAGATTGCCGAGTTGAATCAGAGTCAAAGTAAGTCTTAAAGTGCTCGGGAATATTTCTTAATGACTTGAATATACCTTATGAATAAAAACATTGAACAGTGAGATTCTGAAACAGAGAACCAGATCTCTGATCCTAACAAAACGTTTCTGAAGGACCAAAATTTCATGAAGTGCTCGTCCAAACTAAATAAATTAGACTGTAATAAAGTGCAGGATTACTGATCCTCCTAATTACACTGATAGATTTGTGTGTTTTTGCTAACTCGTTCAATTTGTTCTCTCCAACTCATCAACAAAAACGAAGTCTTTTCTTATAATTACATAAAACAACAGAGCGTTTAGTTCTGTGTGTTAACTCACTGTGAGTTACAGATAATAATGTCGTCTCTCAAACGTTACAAATGAAACACTTCACTTCGTAGCAGCTCCGGGGCATTGTCTGATAATAAAAAGCACTCAGCAGCAGTTTGCCCGGGTTTATCAGTGAAAACGCCGTGTACCAGTGACAAATATCAGATGATGGTGATCCGTACGAGCACTGGGAGTGTTAGCGCCAGATCTAAAAGTGAAATGGGAAGAATTATTTGGATGTACTAAGTGAGATATTATTGTGTTTGCACAAATCTCAAACGACACGTACAGAATGGAGGTTGTGCATTTATTTTCATTCTGCTCTATGATAAAACAAGTTAATTATCACAACAAACTTAGATCTATGCAAACGTACAATGATGATACAAGATGTTAACTTCACAGCTCAAACTTTGCATCATCAATGTGTTTTACAAACTGTTACATCAGCTGTGCTATACATGTATGCAATGTACAACATACTGTAAGTGTACTTGCATGTACTGTATGGGAGAATAAAAGGGCTTTTATACTGTGAACTCACAGTGTGATGTGACATGCATGTTGTGCAATGACATGAAAAAAAAAACACAGTACGGTACAAACACACTAAAACACACACTGTGTACCCATGCAACAAGCACATACTGGAACATACCTGCAACAGATGAACCTCAGAGGATGGTTTTTGTGTCAGCCTGACTGGATCCACTGCAGCCAACCGGGTCTTAATGAGGATTTCATCGTGTTGTAATAGACTCTATGCTGTTTGATGATGGCTGTTTACAAAGCGTCTAGTGTTGCATATTCTGTTTGTGCACACTGTGAATCTTGTTTGCTCAGTGTAATTAGCATTTCTTGATTGTCTTTATAGAAACTGTGTCACTTGATTAGCCGTATTGCAGAACACTTACAGTACCAGTGGAAAGTTTGACACGTCTTCTCATTAAATGAAATTAAATTATTCTTTATTTTCTTAAAAAAGGGGAAAAACTATGAAGTAACACATGGAAATATGTGGTAAACAAACCTTTTGCTTTGATGACAGCGTCGCTTTCCAACAGTCTTAAAGGAGTTCCCATATATGCTGAGCACTTCATTCTGTGGTCCAACTCGTCCCAAACCATCTCAGCTGGGCGTAGGTTGGGTAATTGTGGAGGCCAGGTCATCTGATGCAGCACTCCATCACCCTCCTTCTTGGTGACATAGCTCTTACATCTCCTGGAGGTGTGTTTGGGGTCACTGTGATGACCCTACTATGCTCAAACCAGATGTAATGGCCTGTCGCTGCAGAATGCCGTGGTAGTCATCCTGGCCTTCAACTCGCCAACGGTGTCACAAGCAAAGCATCCTCACGCCATCACACCTCCTCCTCCATGGTGTACTGTAGATAGCATCCATTCACCTATTCTGCATGTCACAAAAACATGGTGTTGGAACCAAAATTCTCAAATTTGACTCAACAGACCAAAGTATAGATTTCCACTGATTTAATTTTCTCTGCCTGTATCAGGCCTTCATGGTCGAATTACTGAAATCTCCTCCAGACAGCTGATGTTGAGATGTGTCTGCTACCTGAACTCAAGTATTCATGTGGACCCTAATCTGAGGTGTCATTAATTGGTAACTCTGCAATCCTCTGCAGCAGAGGTAACTCTTCAGTCCTCATGAGAGCCAGTTTCATCAACGTGTTTGTGTTTTCTGTGACTGCACTTGAAGACACATTCAAAGTTCTTAAAATGTTCTAATAGGGCTGTTAACTGTGTGCAAACACTACCTCTGAACAGCACAGCTGATGGTCTCAAACACATTTTAAAAAGGGCCATGAATTAGATTTTGACGAGGCACACCTGTTAGTTGAAAAACCACGGCGACCTTGTGAAGCTGATTGAGAGAATGCCAAGACTGAGCAAAGCTGTCCTCAAATCAAAAGATGGCTTCTTAGGAAGTTAAGTGTTAATCTGCAATGTGTAAACACAAATAAACAAAAAGCACTGGATGGGAAGTTTTCCAACTCTTTGACTGGGACTGTAAGTGTTCTGCAATATGGCTCATCCAGGGAAGTTCTTTTAGCTTTGTGTTCTGCTGCATTACGTGTTTTTTGTGTTGAAGACGGACTCTGACTGAAAGCTTGCCAAACACAGATTCTCTCAGCTGACTGTGATGCTCCAGCACCTCAATGTAAAGTCTTATATACCAGATAGGCCTCCTGCAACAAATCAAATGTGTCATGTCTCCATGTGATTTGACACCACTATCGTCAGGATGGTCTGAGCCTCACGCTGTGGTTAAGGCGTGGCTAGGTTCAGGTGCAGGTTTGGGTTCTTAGTTAAAGGTTGTAAAACAATATACAGTTTGGGACTTTTTCCATTAGCATTAGAGAACCTATGTTATCATGGTTACAAAAATATGTCATAAGATTTAAGGAAAAAATTGTGATCAGGATTTAGAAAAACAAAAGTTGGTTGGAGTTGGGAAATCGGCGACGGTCTTCCATGTTTCAAAGTCTGATGTTTCGTCGATCCATCCAGCTCTTGTGGAATGTCGCAGCTCGATAATAACTCCTGTAATAACTGTAGAGCTGCCCTGCGTACTGTACTGCACTGAAAATCAGTTGTTGGGTAAGACAGATGCGAGATCAAACTTCAAGTTTCTGAAGATTTCAAAGATGGTGCATGCATTAGATCTGTCTGCTCGTCCATCGGGAACATGCTGACCATCATCTACTGTAGATACACTGACTGTTGATGAGAACCTCGTACAACCCAGCTTTAGAATATCCAAACTACCCCTTTAATGTTAAACACTTCACGTTTCTGTATGTACAGACACAAGCCAAGAGGTAAAGTTATTTCTCAGCTTGATATTATTAAACTTCTCTGAGGATAACCGACATCTTTCATATTAAATGCTTATAAACCTCTTCAGAGGACTGAGGTCGTTCCCCTTACAACACCACTTACCTTATTCACAAAGCGTCTACATGAACGCCACACTCAGACTCTTCATGGCTCACTTCCTTCTAAACACATTAAACTGAGTAAGAGTGAGAGAAACAAGAAATGTGTGGAGGAAAGTAAGAAGGGAAAAGTCCGCCGGGTCAGCAGAAGAAATGGAGGCAAGTGCAAGTCTAATTTCCCATGGTGCACTCCTTCCCTGTGCTGTGCTGGTTGTGATGGTGTTGACTGATGAAGCCTGACTTGGGCTTACCTGTGATGGCCTTCTCACCAAGGTCCTGAGCACTTCCTCCCCCAGCTCTGCGAGCCTCCATCTCTCACACTCACACTAAATCCTTCATTATATCTCTACTGCATCCCGGTTCCCACTGTCCCTCTATCCAAATCCCTGTTCCCAATCCCCTCCCCTCTGTACAAGAGGATAATGCCTTACCTCTCAGTCCCATTACCATTACTGAGCTCCTCTTCTGCACTCAGCATCCTCCCTTTGCAATTCATCACATGCTTCTCTGCCATCCTCTTCAAAATTAGCATTAAATGTATTAAAAGGGCTGCAGAATTTCATCATAAAGGGCTAAGAAAATTATTATTAAGGGCTACAAATCTTTATTATTAATGGATACAACATTTTATTATTAAGTTACTATAAAACTTTACTAGAAGGGCTACAGGATTTTATTATATTTTTATTATTAAGCGTTACAAAGTTATTAAAAGGGAAACAAAGTCACAGAATTTTATTAAAACAGCCACAGAAATCAGCTGGACAACAAAGTTTTGTATTCTGTTCTATAATTACCTGCAGAGTCATGAAATTAATTAGCATTCATTCAATAGACTTAAATTCGATTCAGCTTTTGACGAATCGATTGTAGCTGCACGCAGTTTAGAGTGAAAATGTTTGCCATTTTTGTCCTGTATTAAATTATTACATGAATAAATAACACTGTCATTTCTACATTAAACTGAAACTGCTGATTGATAATTAATAATTACCTTTTAAAGAGTCAGACACATTTGTGATTTTAGTGCCCATCACTCAATAAACCCTTTTTAAAATGACCTGTAGGATGAACGGCTGCATTTCACTGAGCTCTGCTGTTGTGCATGTGCACTCACTGACTGTCATTACTGTCACTTAACGTTATTAACCCTTATTATCTGCTCAAGCAGCATAGTCCTCTAATCTATCTTCTCCTTACAAAATAAGACAGACAGTCGTTTATCTCCACAAAAGCAAACATGAACTGGGATGATATTTAAAGCACACACTCTCTCTGACAGCATATTTAGAAATAAGCAGTCTGAAAGGAGACCATAAATTATGAATCGAAGGTGTCCTTTAAGCCTCTCACAGTAAATATTCCTGACTTCTCTCAGCTCTGACAAGTGCAATTATGCATACATAATCACTGGTGTTACGCAACTAAATGGGTTCCTGGTACATGAATAATTTGTATTTGATACTCAGCCTTCACCCTCTGAGTTTCCATTTTTGCCTCCATTTCAGTCTCACTTCACGAGTTTCTACAGTTTTTCTCATCGTCGGGGTCTCGTGTCATTACGTATGTACAGTGCAGCGTTGTTGTCGTCTCAGACTGATTGGAGTCTCACAGACGTACTTTGATCATTCTGGGTCATGTGCACAGTCCAAATGGAGACGTGTATGATGGGACGGCATTGGCTGCTCATCAGTTTTTAGGCGTTGAGCATTCACACAGCCTTCAGGAGCAATTTCGGGGTTCAGTGTCTTGCTCAAGGAAACTTCGACATGCAGACTGGAGGAACCGGGGGTCAAACCATCGATCATGTGATTAGCGTACGACACATTCGACCTCCTGAGCCACACCTGTTAGTAAAACCAGTGTAGCTGAGCTAAGTCTAAAAGTCACAAACTCCTCCTCCCAACACCTTTAATTAAATGCTATCTGCTTAATGACGTTTGTTTAATCTGAAGTTTAAAGCTAAGATGTAAAAAGAGACACTGGTTTTATTGGGGGGGACAGAGGTTTATATTTCTTGGCCTCCTGTGATTTCCTGGAGACAAGACTCTCACTTCTTGTAACGGGTGTAGTAAGAACCCAAATGCAGCGCACTGGACGGAGGTAATTAATGAGTCACTTTTATTACACTTGGTTGCTGGACGAGAAGTAAACACAGTTCAAAGCAACAACTGAAATAGTCTTTCTGGGCACGGGGCAGGTAAACAGGCGATGAAGCAGACTAACTAGGAACGAGCCAGATCTAGAGGGGCCAGAAGCTGAACTCGTGGTCGGGAACAGAAGGCAGGGTCGGTTTCTGGGATTACAGCGAAACAGGTTAGACAAAGACAGGCAGAGTCAGCAACGAGAGATCAGTCTGGAGAGAAGTGCCGGAGAGTCTAGCGTGAGCGCGTAGAACAATCTGGCAGAGAGTGAGTGAGCAGAGAGGGCTTAAATACTGACTTGATTGGTGATGGGAAGCAGGTGAGTCAAGCAGGTGAGTGGAGAGTGAATGAAAGAGGCAGGTGAGAGAGGAGCAGACTGTGACTGTGTTTACTAAGGACGGTGATCTGGATTGCATTTCACTGATGAAAACTAGACTCAAACGAACCATAATCAACGAGCAAACTCAGAGTAATATGCTGAAACTAAAACAAATGATCCGCTGCCAAACGCTGTATCAGCTGTAGTCAGTTTTAGAAATGTGAAGGTCCAAAGTGTGGAGCAGCGTAGTGATCTGTCATCTCGTGTTAAACGTTGCAGTGACTGACACTGCAATCTGGAAATCCAGAAGAGGCTGAAATGATCACGAAACATCTGAAAATGAATGCTGACAGTGTTTAATCTACGCGTCCACGTGGAGGGACATTCACAGCAGACGCCGCTGAAATCTAATCATGACCAAATCTCTGTCTCACTTCTCTCTCCTGCCAAAGTGGATTAAAAATAATGAAGTGAAATTATGTACTTCTCTTTTTTTCTTCTTCTTCTTTGTGTTTGGCATCGTTTTGGATTTTAATTATAGAAATGTGTTTCAGACGGTACATGAACTCCAGCAAAATACAATATTTATTCGGCTTTGTTGTTCTTGGCTGTCTATGTACGCAGAGTACAGTACCTTGTACGTGCACATACACTATACTAGATACAATAATTGTATATTATTACACTAGAATATGGTTTAGTTGTTAAATGAAGCCTATAGGTTCCACTGTAATTATGAAAGAACACGAAACAGTGTAATTAACACAGATGTCTTCTCACCTTGTATTGCATCTCTTCTTTTACCAAAGCTCTGATTAACAGCGTCTTTTTTATTTTTATGTCTGTCTCATTGAAAAGAGTGAACCCCGGGTCACCTGATATTTATAAGGAAACGGGGATGATCTTGAAATAAATAAAAATATTTCAGAGAGGACCTCCTCTACAACACGATGAGTCTGTCCCCTCTACAGCTGCCACAGTACTCACCGCTGCACGAACACGTCCTAGTCGCACTGCACCTCGATTGTTTCCCCTTTTTGTAAGTCGCTTTGGATAAAAGCGTCAGCTCAACGACTAAATGTAAATGTATTTTACATAAATCTTCAAGGTTGGGACCTTCATGTCGAGGGAAACATGGAAATCTTCCTCAACTTTTCCTCTGAGGTAAACTTTCGACCCACAACATTTCATTCTCCTTTCCAGTTAAAGTAATGTTATTCAGGTAGACACCATGTGTGTGTGTGTGTGTGTGTGTGTGTGTGTGTTTGTGTTTGTGTGTCTGTTTGACCACTAATGAGATGTCCAGCTGTGGCAGCCATCTTAAAAAGGTGGCTCCTTTATCATGTAGATGTGAGGGAGACAATTTTAGAAACTAAAAAGACACGTGTCAGCGAGACAGTCGAGGAAACTGTGTGCACACACACACACACACACACACACACACACACACACACAGAGGATTTCTGTTGTGTGATGCCGTGCACCTCTCCCTTTGCAGCGTGTAATTAGCCGTGCCATCTGTATGTATGAGACTCAGAGGTGAGGAGGCACAGGAGGAGCACGGCTGTCCATCCTCATTTACACTCAAATCATTACTCCGGCCTATTCGTCGCCTTTTTTTTTTTTTTTTTTTCATTACTCCTCCGCTCTTTTTCCTGAAAAGCGCTCTGCGAGATTAAGTCATCAACTCCAAACTGCTCCATTTGCTCGGCGGTGCCATGCCACCTCTCTGTCCTCCTTGTGCCATATTCAACCTCTCAAATGTCACTTCACAGCTGCCGTCGCTTCGCTGTGCCACATTGTTCTCTTCTCAGCCTCTCGGCCCCTCGGCCGTCACATTTTCATGCATCCGCTGATTTCACATCTCTCTCTCCATGAGTGCTGTTGTCTGTCATTCTGTCTGTCTCTATCTATCTTTAGGTCTCTCTGTTATTCTCTCTCTCTCTTTGGGCTCCAGGCAGAAGCAGTGTTGGACTCTCAGAGGAGGAGTACAGGTTTAAATGACAGGCTTGTTAACGGGGTCACTGATAATTCTGCTAATTAACTGCCATATCACCTTGAGCTGCTGAAACAAGACGGAGAAACAAACCGTCTGACTCTCGTAGCATTTAAAAAGAAAGTATCATCGCTCGCTTCATGTGTCATCAGGATCTAAAAATAACAGAACCTCTGAAACAGGAGGAGGTCCGGACAGAGAAGAATGCTCACGTTCAGGTTCCGCAGGTTATAATTTAGTTATACGTTTCAATTATTTTATATATGTTGGAGCAGCATTGTCATCGTATCAGCATCTGCACTGTGTGGAGTCAGCTCTAACTCAACGTCACGGCAACAGTGTTTCTTTTCAATGCCCTGCCTGTGATTGGCTGCCCTCCTCACCTTGACCAGTCATCATTCCTCCTCGTGCCTAAACCCAACCAACTCGAACCCACGAAGGCAACGTGTACCGGCCAATCAGAGACAGGCAGGATGTGTAGAAACACAGTGGCTGTGTCCGAAATCACTCACTCATTCCCTACTCCCTACATAGGGAAATAAATGTAGTGGACTATATAGTGAGCTTAACAGAAAAAATGTTCGGACACTTTCGGACACTTCTCTTGGCGCCGGTAATTACGTCATTGCTGTCGCACAATTAAAACGTACCACATTAATGTCGTCTCACATAATTCTTGTCCATATACTACTGCATTTTTATTAAATTAGAGTCTTTTGATTACTGTCCTGTATGTTTTATTTTCGTGTTTTGTTTTCTATTTAAGCATCATCCTCATCCTCTCATCCATCCGCCGAAAAAAACATACGCCGTTATTTTAGAAAACTCATGTAGCGCTATAGAAATGCCATCTACTGTCAGTCTGGCTGTTTGTGTTTTATCAATAATTCAATTATTTACTTTTTATTTACTTTTTTATTTCAATTTATTTCCTTTCCGTGCCCAGAGAACTTCTGGCAATGCATGATGGGATATCTTGCTACGGTTAGTGACCATCGGATGTTCACTACATTTCGCGGTGAATTGTGGGATACATGCAGTGACTATATAGTGGACACTAAACATTCGGACACCACTACAAAATGGCGTGGTCACTATATAGTGCACTACATAGTGGTTAGTGAGTGATTTCGGACACAGCCAGTCTGTCATGTCTGGATCCTCCTGTCTTGTCTTTCAGGTCTCCGCCTTCCCCTGTGAGTCATCTCCCTGATTACCTGCCTCCCTCATGTGTTTCACCTGTGCCTGATTGTTTCCCCTCTTCCCTCTATTTAGTCTCCCTGTGTTCGTCGCAAGTTCGTCTTGTCTCTTTGTCTTGTGTTCTTGTTCTTTGATTACCTGATCTTTGACCTTAAGCCTGTTTTGCTGACCACAGTTTTTGCATCACAGATTTGTGTTTTTCTAGTTTGACTAGTAAAACCTTTTTTTGAACCACCACTTTTGTCTCAGAGTCTGCATTGTGAATCCTTCTGATACTGTCAGATCTCCCCCAAAACTAAATAAAGCTCAACGATATGTCAGTTCTGGCTCAGAGTCTGGGTCCGGACCTGGACCACGGCCCGCTCTAAGAGTTTAAGCTTCATCATTTATTATTTTGTTATGTCATTCTCCATCAAAGTTTAGAAAAAAAGTTAATTGTGTGCTATTTTCTCATTAAACGCAAAGTTTTAGTTTGAAAGTTGAAAATAATGAATCATTTTAATCACCTGTTTAAAAGTAGTCTAGCTAATTGTAATTAGTGTTTTACTTTCACAGACGTTCCACCCATATGTCAGTTTGTGTAATAGATCTAATGCAGCGCTGAATACTAAAACACACCCGCACGTCGTGCCTCCTAATAACATTGATAGAGGTGTGTGTGTGTGTGTGTGTGTGTGTGTGTGTGTGTGTGTGAGCGCTGACAATTACCGCGGGGTTGCTTTATAAAAAAAAGAAAACCTTGATGGAGCCAGAGGGCGAAATCATCACGCAATTAACCTTTTAAAAATCGATACACAGCAGACTGTATGCAGAACTCGAGGCCGTGTCCTTTTATTAGCAGCAGATTCCAAAGTGGATCCTTTTGTTGTCTGACTGGCTGCTCAGGAAGTCACCAGACCTCCGACTGGTCCTGGCAACGTGTTAATGAGCCTCAGATGTCCACTTGACTCAGCGGGATTATCGTGGTGTTTAATATTGATATCAGCTGTACTAATTACAGTCTATTAATTATGGAATAAATAATTGAAAGTAAAAACTATACTCCAGTAAGTGTGATTAAAGGAGACTAATTAATGCATTAATTGATTTTATGTTAATTTAATTTTCCATGAAATTAGAAGAATCTTGGGAGAATGACGCGGAGTGAAGTACAAGGTCGATACGATGAGGCGCGATTAGAAATACCGCGAGCTGCAGCGCAGTTTGATTAAAGAGCGATGAAGGAGTTCATGTCAAACTCATGCGGATACTCAACAGGCGTAGTGTTTTTTCAGTTTCGCCTTGTACGTTTCCCTAATTGGGGAGCATGCTAAAACAGGATGCACAAACGTGGAGGCACGTATCTGAGCCTTTGTTCTAAAAAGAGAGAGGAGATGAAAAACCTTCGTCTTCGTCTGGGATCTGGGTCAGAGCTCTTGTGTTGCAGCGCCGAGTGTGGATCTGTGCTGCACGCTGTATCTGCCTCTGGATAGACTGTGAGATGAACCTCTACCTCACTGAGTAGATCAAGTACCCACATACTCTCAGTCTACTGTAATCAGCAAACACCAATCAAGAGTTAAAATACTCTTCGACATGCACACATGCACGCTCTGGTCCTGATATGCCGGAGCCAGTGAGGCGAGGAGTCATGTCAGGTTATGAGACAGTAAGCAGGCCAGCTGAGGCAGACTGTTCCCGCCGTGAAAATCTGCTCCCCCCTCTCTGCTCGCCTGATCGCTTCCCCCCCCCTGAAATACCACAGGAGGGATTCTCGGAGTCAGCAGCAGCAGCACTGATTTCGTTCCCTCTCCCTCAAGTTTTCGCCCTTGCATCCAGACTCAGCCTCGCCCGGCGTCAGCATGAATGAGCTCTATTAGATTAGCAGCACGGTGAGCTAGGCGAACGCCCTTCTGCAGACTGCATCACGGTGAGACGTCTCTGTGCGACTTTGCTTCTGCAGGTCACTGCACCCTTTTTTAATTCACTAACATATCCCGGCACATACACACACGTGCAAACACTCCAGACACACACACAAAAACAGCCGCGGCGGATAATGGAAGCAACAGAGGAATTTGATTGACATTAGCGCTGTGACTGTAGATCTCATTTTCTCGGCTTGCTGGAGAGGAACAGCAATGGAGAATGCAGCAAATCAGCCTGTCAGTCAAAGTGGCAACCTGCTCCTGCACCGGCGACGTTAGTGAGCGCTCTGCTCAGCAGCAGCAGAGCTACAGAAACCAGCAGCACAACAGGTACATCAGTCGTGTTGTTGAAGCAGAAAGGATTAATCCTCAGGTCATTATCGCTAATACATTGTTATAATTGAGCCAACCGTTGGCGGCGGTTGTAATGACTTCAGGAAGGCGGCAGTATCTGCTGAATGGGAACAAACAAAAAGGCATTTATTCTTTCCATTTCAGTACCCATCCATTCACTCCTTTGTTTTGTTCAGACATGTTTGAAGGCATGAAATTATTCTGCTTTCAATAACAATTCATGTCAGACACAAAATCTCCTCCCAGGCCAGCTTCAGACCAAATGTGCCACAAACAGCGACCTGCGGCGTGGAAGTTTAACCAGATACAACCCGACGTCACACCCAAGCGGCAACCTCTGTGGCTGGGAAATAAAGCCAAGAACTGCAGTTCCTCTAACGTCCACTTGAGGCTGGCTCCAGAAGTGAGTCAGTCTCCATAAGTCCCCATGTCCAAATGTCCAACTTCACAGCAGAAATAAACATGTTTACAGCCTGGTACAAAAAACAGTTTTGGTCTCTGTAGCTAATTTCCCCGTTCATGACAACTGTACTGAGGGTGAATTTATATACAACTCACCTGTTCACATTATATTAAGACTTAAAGTTATGCAGGATTAAGAGCGTGGACGCTTTGACTGACAGCTGGGTGTGGTTACAGATGGCTTGTTTAAGTCATTCAGCTCCATCTCAAGTCCACTGATGATCCACGTCTTTGCAGATTTTTAGACAGTCAGCCTGAAATGTCTCTGAGACTATCCAGGTGGATTCATGGTCTAAACTCTGATACTCTGTTTGTTTATTTCATGAATCCAGATTCTCTGTTCATGTCTGTGCTGCATCTAATGACAGTGAACGAGGACAGCCGGTTGTTTCACACCTTCAGGACAGATAAACAATGCAGGAACACCTGATTTGACACGTGACCTTAAACTCAGATTTAAGGTGGACGGAGAGAAACCTGTCCTTCTCTTCTTCTTGTGTCACATCATCCTGCTCAGTGGGAAAATGTAGCCCTGTGTTGTTAACCTGCTGTAAATAACAACAGCGTGTTTGTCTTTGTTTTGTCGCCATGACACGAGGTTATCATCGGGCTTTGAGTTTGAATGGATTGTGGGTTAAGACTTCCGGTTGATTCTTAATCTAACAGAGCCTTCGGGGGGTTAAACAAGGTGTATCAAATCGATTTAGCTGCTTATAGAGGAGAACTTAGCCAAAAAGAAAAAGAGGTGATGCTGTGGAACCTGAGGCGAACAGAATAAGATCTCAGCACGTATCTCTACATCTCTGCTTCGCTGGCGGGAAGGCAGTAGGTGTCATATACGCTGTTATCAGTACGACTGCTCCCCACATCTTTGATATCTCTGTTTTATCATTTGGTATAAAAAAAAAAATGGCCTGAGGGCAGGAATGGCCATCTAACTGCCTCATTCTTTTTACCTTTCTTTGCTCTTGGGTGTCACACTGAAGAGACCAAATACTCCACACTGAAAGCCCACACAGATTCCAATCTTTTCTCATTTTTCTGCTGCTGTTTAAAGAGCCTTTGTCAGAGGTGAAGGACATCAGCTTCCCCGCTCTGTTCTCTTTTATTAACTGATGCGAGGTGGCGATGGACTCTGCAGGGGTTTGGGGGGTTGTAAGGAGAAGACCCCGCGATGGTTTTTTTTTAAAGAAATCTCATTTAAAATCTAATTTTGTGTTGTCAGGTTTAGGAGGATCCAAAACAATTCAACACATAGAAGCGAGACATCTGTTTTGGGCTTTTCCGCTCGGTGTTGGGGCCCTCGGCACGTTGGGTGACTGACTGAAGGTGAATGACTCTCTGGAAGTTGTGCCTGAAAGCAGCACTTCTCTTTGGTTTCTGCTTTCATTAACCTCTCAAAGTGCTCCATCACAGAGAGAGGGGGGAACGTGCTACAATAATATCCCGGTGACGACACGTGGGTCAGGACCCCTCTGATCCTGAGAGGGGAGAATATCTCATTAAGAAAGAAAGCCTCTGGGATGCTAAAGCAATTTGGCTTGCCCTCTGTTCTCAGGAACCAATTAAAACATTAGCCTAAACTATCACAGATGTTGATACGCACGCCGTGACAGTCGTGTGCGTAACGCTGAGGAAGTCAAAGCTGCAGCGGTG
Source organism: Larimichthys crocea (assembly GCF_000972845.2). Classification (NCBI taxonomy): domain Eukaryota; kingdom Metazoa; phylum Chordata; class Actinopteri; family Sciaenidae; genus Larimichthys; species Larimichthys crocea. The sequence goes on along the minus strand of NC_040028.1, from coordinate 20,166,230 downwards.
ACTCCGAGGCTAAAGCAGTAATCAGAGAAGGTGACAAATAGGCTGCGAAACGAAAATTAAAACATCCGACGAGAGAAGATGAGAAATGTGCTGCAGTTAAACATGACGTTTAAATGGCTTTTGTGTCCGTGCGGTGTTTATAGCCTGGTACCACAATCCTAAAAGTGGTATATTCCTTTTATATCTTTTTTTATGAACATAAATCCAGTGAATAAACCTCAATTCAGTTTCTCCCCGGCTGTTTTTGTCCCCCCCTCCACTCCATTCTCCATCCCACGATTTGATTCCAGTCTATTAAACTGTGCTTCCAGGCCAGCTGCAAAAAGTCTCAACAGCTTCATTCTGTGCTAATGAAGCGCAGCCTGTCCATAACTAAATCTCAGTCTATGAAATTTCTGGAGAACGCCGGGCCTGCGTGGAGACGGGTCCTCTATCAGCTCAACCCAATTCAAGCAATTACATGCAACTAATGCACAGATTCCAATCGTGGTCATCCACAGATCCTTCAAATGATCAAAAAATAAGTAAATATATGAAAGCAGGGGTTAATATTCACTTTGTCGTCCTTCAGACTGAATGTGACGTTAAGTCTGCTGCAGTATGTCTCTCGTCTACATCACATCATCTCTCCAGTCACAGCAAAGTGTCACGGTCCTCTCCTAGTTTTCCATCCCACCTGCCAGTACTTCTCCACTCACCTGTCGCCATTCCCACCTGGTCAGTGCAACCACCTTCACCTGTGTTTCCTCAACTGATCACATAACTGCCCCAGATTGTCTTTAGCATCATGCAAAGCATCTCTCGCGTTCATCTCTGGACTGCTTCCCTGGTTTCGACCCGTCCTCGTCATCTTTGCGACTTCATTGTGTAGCCAAACTGTGATTCCTCATTCACCTGCTGTGTTTTTTTTGCTGAATAAACTGTTGAACTGCTCCTGCTCTGGTCTCTGGTCTGTGCTGTACTTGGGTCCAACCTCACGACAGTTACAGCAAAGAAAAGATCACATGCGCGTCATTCCAGAATCTCTCATGAAAAGTCCTCCAGGGGGTGAATAAGCTGTGCCGCTGTGCATTCACAAGCTACAGTCAGAGGTGAATCTGGAATCCGATCCACAATAACGTACTTTCCTTATGTCAAAACATATTTACAACCACGCTGACAGAGCGCGGCAAAGAGAAAACATTTAAGCATCACCTCTGACCGAGGATGCCCCCCTAGTTGATATGATTGACAGCAGATGAGTGCAGATATGCTGAGTCCACAGGGCATCTCCCTGAACGATGTCACGGCGAGGTCGTGTGATGACAGTCCAGAGTAGTGGGGTCATCACCCCTCTGACCTCTGAGCTGAATAAACAGAGGAAGGTTCAGGATTAATCCCCGAGACTCGCCGGAGTGAATGACAGACAGTGAGCGGAGCTGCCGGCTTATCTCTGCACTCATGACTGGCTGCAGAATAAGTGCACTCCACTGTTACCGAACATTAAACACTTCATCAAACACATGAATGCAGCCAAAAAAGCTTCAGAGCTGAAGCTACTTTTTGACTTTTTATCAGCCTAGTACTGCAAAATAGATGATGTTCCATTATCTATTCAGTTAACGGCTGATCATCACTGCGGAGGTCAGTGGTCCAATCATCCTCGACCTCATGGGAGAGCGCTGGTTGGACGCGGGCCAGCACTTAGAGACGGACTGGCATTTCACCCATAGCGCCTAACATCGCTGCCAAAAGCATGCCTTTGTCCAGGGCGCTTAACAGCTACAGCTCAGCGCTCTAGACACAGTGGCTTTTGGCTGACTCGGTGTACCGTGACCCCGCAGGAGAAGACATTGATCCATTATGTGTGTAAAAAGCAAAAGAAACTTAAAAGTATCAACTTTTTCTCACTAAGATTCATTTCTATGTACAAAAATCAGTCCTGAGAAGGAGCATCCAACATTCTCTGACTATCACAGACTTCTGTGAGACTTTTGCTTTTACCAGGACACTTTAAAAGGTGTGTGAGATTTATGAGTTTCTATTTACAGAACATGGCAGATTGGCCTGAATGTATCAGTCCTGTGATGACAAGGATAAGTGGTTATTGAAAATGGATAGATGGAATATAAAATGCATAATTATGTCTTCATGTTTCGTGTTCCTATAGTAGGTATAATAAACTCTCCTGCAGTTTGCAGCCGCTGTAGTTTGTCCTTCAAGCTATGAACGAGAGGGTGAGGAGACATGGTTGCAATCAGCAGCTACACTTGATTGACAGGTGTGCGCCATGGCACATTGCTTGTTGCCTTCAGCCTCCCTCAGTTCCACCAATCATCCACGTCTTTGCCCATTTTTTAGACTAGCCATGAGCCAGTGGAGGCAGGACTGCCAAGATGTTGGCGGCCAGATTCACCGTGGACACCACGTCCATGATTTATTCCGTCTAAGATCCCAAAAATATCTATGAAACACTCATGCACTCGTCCTGGTTTTCAATATTCGCTACCAAATGGTCCCAGTTTTCTGTTTTCAGTGCTTACATAGACGTTCTGTCCCACTATTTATTTTGCAACTCAAGATAAAAACAATGCACCATGCGTCTGAATTCAACACTGATTTGTACGTGGGTTAATAAATCAATCTGTTGTTGTCAAGGCTGTTGCATGAATCATAGGCTATGAGGCTTGCCTGCAAACGGGTCTCGGTTTGGGGATTTGAAGACGTGGTCTTACAGTTTTACAGCACAGGGTTGCATAATGAAATGTAAGATGTAAATTTCATTAGTCTTGCTGGTGTTTTCAAGTATTCATGAACCAAAATATCAGACAAATTAAAATTTAGATTCAGACAATGGCAAATCAAAAGTTAAGAGGTCATCAAAGTTAATCCGATTGATCCTGAGGGGGGACGCAAGTTTCACGGCGGCTCGTCTAGTAGTCGATGAAACCGACCTGAGCAGCCCGAGAGGCAGCTCAACATCTACACGTCTACAGTTACATGAATGTGCTTTTCAGTAACGTTCATTCTCCGTTAAATTATCTCCTGCAGAGAGAACGAAAGCATTAAAAACATCATCAGGAAATCTGTTGTGTAGCCGATACAGGCACACGTGACAACACACATGCAGACAGAAAAAAAGCCCACGCAAATATACATATTCTCACACACACACACACACACACACACACACACACACACACGATCCCTCTTGGCAATCTATGACCCAAATCCTCGATGAACTCCTCCCTCTTGGCTTCTCCAATTCTGTTTTTCTCAGCCTGTCTTTCTGGCAAGAAATTGAGACCTCATACATACTTACTTTTTTTTCCCCCAATCAGTTTCAGTTTTCCATGAACACACACACACACACACACACACACACACACGTTGCTCAGCAAACAATGAACATTTCTCTCCGAGGAGAAATCCGTGTAAGGTCAAAGAAGATCTGTGTTTGAGCGAGGAGTGGAAGAAAAGACAGCAGCATCCTTCCTTCCCTCCTCGGGGCGCTGACTGATCTTAATATTCTCAGATAAGACCGTTCTTACGTGATCTCCAGTTGGTCAGTGATGTGATTTCCTCTCTCGCCTTTCAAAAACATCTCTACCTTTTGTACCACAGCACTGATCTTCCCTTCCTCCCTCCTCTGTGTGAAAGAAGAACAGGTGTCCAGGAGGGAGAGTGCTGCAGAGGGTTAAACGCTGACTCTGACCCCCACTGATCACCCTGCTGAGTCTATAATGCCATACATAGACCGAGGGCACATGGCTCTGCACTGAGAATATAAACTAGGCGAGACTTCTGTGGGTTTCAGGGAAAATGGGAGGGAAGGGATTTCAAAGAGGGTCTTCTGAGAGTTGCCGTATGCTCAATAAGCCCTTTAACGCCTGCACTCTTTACCATAAGCCGTCACTAGGATGATAGTCACAGAATGAACAGACACCTCTATCCTTCAGAGCCTTCCTCTTTTTGACCGCTTTGAGTGTCTGCACACGGGATATTTTTAATGCATCCTTAAGTACTTGAAAGCAGGAGCTATTGCTTTCCTCCCCTCCTTTAAAATGAAATAGCTCGTTTGATCGGGTGAGTTTGCACCAGTCGGCAGAAGAAGTGCTCAGATCCACAAATAAAAGCACCAATAAGAATAATGTAGAAACAAACAGTGAAATTATCAGCATACTGCATACCCAGTTTAGAGGGGGAACGTCTCTTTGGCTGAACTGGAACATGACAAGGATCCCCGGCTGCACACCGGGGACTGAGTATAGTCCAACAAAGGTTTATTTAACAAAAGGCAGAAGGGTGAATAGTGCAGGAGAAGGTGGGTGTCAGCCGCTGGTAAGGAGATCCACACAGTGGAAGGCTGGTGGTGGCTGATCTCCTGAGACGGCGGTGATAATGAGGTCGGGCTGGACGTGATGAGCAGCATACAGGGATCCTGAGGCACAGACCGATCAGGGTTAGCAAAGGAAATCATAAAAACTGGAGAAAAGCGCGTTAGATTTGGCCGTAGCGTTGTTACCGCGAGGGCTGCAGGGAAGGTTGGACTGGGTTTATAAGGGGAAAACACGAAGAACGGGGTCCACGTGACGGCTTTGTGTGAATCCAAAAAGTTCCTCATCACATCTTTGTTGTAGAAGCTCAAAGCAGCCAGTTAAATATGGAGAGGGGACGAGCTATAAAGTCAAATCAAACAGAAATAAAGTACTGGCACATTATACTGAACTACGTGTGCCTGTTCCTAACTTTAGTGACTGAACAAGACAATGCTGGCTCAGCAGATCTGCATGTCTACGGAAAAAACGACGGCAAACAAAAGGTCACCCAACACGTCACAGCCGGACCGACGACAAAGCTCGAATCAGCTGCTCAGCCTTTTTTTTTTTTTTTTTTACTGGAAATTACTCTCTGATGAAGTAAAGAGACAAGCAGCGGCAGGGAGATAATACACTCTCGCACACTATAGCCGGGTTACTAATATCCACTTTGGACTGGCAGTGATGAATGAGATTCCAGGGCAATGTGGAGGAGTATTGAGCGCGAGGTAGGAGAGTAAAGGATGCAGAGAATGGAAGAAGGCAGTTGGGTGATTAACCAAAGGTTGCATGAATGGCCCCTCTGATAGTTATTTCAAACGTGTATTGTTACACTGGCGCTCTACACTGTTTGAATGTGGGGTCTTATTATTCTCATGGCAGATATCCAGACACTCCAGGGGAGAGGGAGCGTGTTCTTTATGCAGACATTGTTTCACCGGGCCAATCTTTTCATGCTTTACTTTACTATTAAGTTTTCTTGGTGGTTTCAACAAAGCTGGTGTTTTATATATCCGCCGAGCGGCAATCAGTGTTTTATCACTCGTCTGAGAATCTGTACAGGCTCGGCTTTCTGCGGCACAATGCCGAGAGCCGAAACACAAACAAACACAACATTGTGTGGTTAGGTCAAGGCCTCAAAGTAATCTATTACAATGCAAATGGTTTGATTATTAACACAAGGACTTAAATGTGATATTTAAGTTGAATTTTAAGGTTTGAATTGTATGCTACTCAACCGTACCATGACGTCACCTATTGCCATCTTGGCTTTTTGCGAAGCGCGTGGAGCTGGTTGGTGACGCACGTTGAGTTTTGACTCCATACTCGTGTTACAGCTTAACAGATCACTAAAACATTTGAGGCCAGAAATAACCAAAGCAGTAACAGAATCTTGATTCAGGTTCGATCAGCACCACCTAGCCTTGATCTGATGAGTTTTGTGAGCGTGGTGAGCTGGACAGACTCACTGAGAATGACTTGTCAATCAGAAGGTAGCCATGCCCTAAATCAGACCCTGCTTTATCGTCCATTTTACTCTGAATGGGACCATAATTCACAACATGAACATCATGCTGTGTGGAAGAAGACCTGAAACTAGCGATTGAGACCAATAAACTCACGAGGAAACCGTTTAGTGAGGTGATAAATGAATCATTTCTTCAATTTGGCTTAAATCCTGTAAACATTTGATTTTGATTCAAGTCCTACAAGCGTCCTTGTAATAGAACATTTTTCCATTGTTGTTTTGGTATTTTTACTTAAAGTCAGAATAAATCTGTTCTGAAGAAAGAAGAAAGTTCATGAAATTATGTGTTAAAATCAAGTAAAAATTTATTCTCAGCTCCAGACATGACTAACTTTGAAACACTCTGAGCTGAGATGAATTCATCTCTGTATCTCTGCTCAGGGTGGCCTCGGCGTGTCATCGAGCCACCCTTTAAGGACCGCCCACAAAATCCTGAAAACTGGTGAAAAACAGTTTGAACCTCTAACTCCAGTCTTCAAGTCTTTTTTTTTTTCTATTTAATAAATGAAAAACCAGAAGCTCCAAAATATCCAAGGTGACATCTCCAGATTGCTTGTTTTGTCCAAAAAATATTGAATTTACGAGCACATAAAACAGGAGAACACTTCACAATTTAGAGGCTACAAACTGAGATCCTTTGACATTTTGTTGCTTGATAAAGGACATAAATGATTAATAGACTATCAGAACTGTTTTCCTTTCATCTGTACAATAATACACCTCATTTTTAGTTTAATACAGCACGCAGCTGGTTTTCATTGCAGCTCAGGGAGAAATAAATCAAAGTACCTTCCAAAGACCTTCAGCAAAGTGAGTAACACACCGTACAGTAGGATGGAAATTAAACAAATTTGTCTTTTAAGGCACAAATGTCAGCTCCCCAAAAAAAGACAAGAACATACTTTGAGTTTGAAGCGTTGCATATTTCCGACTTGTGCCTGGCACACTTCTCACTGTTTAAAGTAAAGCTCTTCTCAATTTGACCTCATGGCTATTCTAAGGATGTGAGAGCACCTTCTCAGATCTATAAATGGATGTCTCATAATGAGTATGATGACACCAAGCAGAAATACTCCTCTGTTTCATCAGGGAACTCATACAATCGGATGTATTCTGTTCTTCTGTAGCAGGCCCGCTATAGGAATGTCCTTTGTTCAAAAGGATTGTTAAATCACCTTTGGAAAAAACAGATTTCTAAAGCCAGGTTACTCTGATATGTTGTTGATGTTACATCAGGTTCGGCCTTGTGATTGAAGAGACGGGTCTCTGACGCTCTTCAGCTGAAACTGACCTCTAACCTCGCTGAAGGGAGAAAGGCTGCAACTTCTAAAGGAGAGAATAAGCCGTTAATGTGCGCTGTGGTGATGCGTTGACGTTTCATAATATAAGTTTATAACAATGTACAAATACTACACTTCATGCAAAAGTCTTGCATTCATTAACCTAATAAGTAAAAAAGGAAAAAGTTTCAGTATCAAAAAATACAACATAAATTACTGCATTATTACTACTAATACACAAAGTATTTTAACGTTGTAGCTGCTCAAAGAAGTGCCAATCCAATTTGAACTACTTTATAAAGTTTGGTGGATTCATCTTTAAATGTAGTGGTCATTTACCAAAGGCCCAAGTGCCTATAGGCCAATTATTCAACGGAGTAATCGTATTTTCGACACGCGTCCGTGAACGTAACTCAATCCTCTTGCGAAAACCCAACTGCAATCACGAAGAGAGATGAAGGTGATCTTGAAAGATGGTTTATTTAAAAGGGAACAACTTATAATGTTACCAAAAATTCACGAAATCTTAAACCGGTCCAACCGGTTAAATGTATGTCTATGGCTGAAACTAGCAATTATTTTTGGTTATTGATTAATCTAATTATGCTGTATGTATAAAATAATAACAATACATTTAATACTTTAAAGGTTAGTGTGTAAGATTTAGTGGGAACTATTTACAGGTGTTTTGTTTTGTATTTTCAACATCTACAGACGTCGTAGGTCCTCTTCCACAACTGCCATGTTTCTACAGGAGCCCGGAACAAACAAAAATGGCCTTTTGTGGGTTTTTTCCCATGTGTTGTGGCCACCATAGTTTCTCCTTCACTTCCTATGAAGAGGAGGGTGAGATGTGATCCCAATCAACATCTACACTGCCAGATTCCACTAAATCCTGCACAGTCGCCCCTTTAAAGGTACCCAAAGGAACGGGACGTGTTCGGTGTTGAAACCCAAAGACAGACACATCATCACATCATCACAAATGAACAAGTATATTGTGCCTCGCCTGTGATCTAAAATTAATTTCAAGCAGTATATTGTGCCTCGCCTGTGATCTAAAATTAATTTCAAGCAAATATATTTTTAAAATGATCTATAAAAGGCTCAACAAAAGAGAAACACCCGTTCGGATTGCTCATTGCAAAGCCCCAAAGAACCATGTGCTGAATATGAAATAAATGAGCAGCGGTTCTTGATAGATTTTTGCTCTGGTGAATGAGCATCAGAGAGTGTTTTATTTTCATTACTGCAGTTTGTGCATGGAGGGAGGTTACTGTGATTAATGTTGCCTCTGTATGAGCCTGAGTGATGGAGCCCGGGAAACAGAGAGACAAGGACAGGACATGAATGCTCTATTGCACGTCGGCCCTGGTTAACCCTGCAGCCACAAGGTTGTGACAGAAAGTGAATATGGATTGGCTAATGGGGCCTCTCCGGTGCATTGTCGTCCAGGTTTTCCCTTGTGTCAGACACTGTAGGCTGCATCTACTTTAGAGTGGTACTCAATTAAACAATGGTGGGCACCAACGGAAAAAAGAAATCATACTCATATAGATAATGGCTCAAAGGTTAATAAAGCTATAAAGTCGCGGTGTGATTCAGGAGTTAAACTCTGAGATTAGAGCCTGCTGAGCCCGGTTACATTGCCTACTTGCCCAGCTCCTGTTCTGGCACGACACGAGCTCCACTCCTCATCAGCGCTCCATCCTCCATTCACCTGATAACAAGTCAGTGTAGCATGAAATGATTTAAAATCTGTTGCTTTATGGTAGAAAAGTGACATAATGTTACTTTAAGTCGACAAACAAGTTGCCTCATTGTTCTCCACCCATGCAGCCTGCTGACAGTTACACATGCTCTGCTGCAGAGACACATTATCTGGCATTACACCGAAGACAGAGACACAGTGTTTTATTTTACAAGCACAGTAAACAGTGCACCTGGTCGGTGTACCGATGTCATTCGGTACCGTGTCGGCTTCGATCGCCTACGTCATTAACAACAACAACAAGCCTCCTCCACATGACTCACCTGCTGCTGTGAGAAAAACAGACTCACAGGTGAAGTTTTGACTTTTTAAAAATACTTCTGTGCTTGTTCCTGTATGAAGAGAGAACCAAAGAGAGGCGAGTGGTGAGCAGATTAAAGTGAGTAAACTAAAATATGATGAAGAATTAATCTAGAAATATAGGAGTGTGTTCAAATAAAATGTGACCCCAGATACTGAGAATCGTTCTTTTAATACTAGTATTGTATCAAAGTTCTGGTATTGTGACAACCTTAGCAGTTACTGTACGGAGCAACAGAATCATTGAGTCCACTTTGTTCTTTGGTGCTGTGCAGGAAGTTTAATCTTGTTTTTGCTGCCTGCTCCAGTCAAAAATAATGCTGTAAAACCTGGACCACATCCTGTTTTGGTCTGTTCTCCACATGGCTTCAAACCAACAGGAGAACCTGGGTGTTCTACCTGCTAGATGGTGTGAACTTTTCAGATTTGGTCCTTTTTGTCCTGTATGTTCTTCTACCACAAGTAAATATGCAGCGTAGTTTAATTGTTTCCCTTTTGGCTGTTTCTCATGATCGGAAGTTGAAAATTGACCAGATTTGTTATGTTTGTGTCTGCTCTGTGTTGATTGAAGCACGGACTCTAAGAGCTGCTTCTGAAATGCGCCACAGAACTTCTGGTGGGGTCCACTAACAGTACAAGAAATGAACAGCGTATGTGTGACGTCACCCACTCATCCACCTCCCAGCTAATCTAAAAATCGGCAAAGATGTGGCTCAAACAAGCCGCCTGTAACAACACCCACACTCTTAATCCTGCATAACTTTAAGCCTTAATATAATGTGAACAGGTGAGTTGTATATAAATTCACCCTCAGTACAGTTGTCATGAACGGGGAAACTCACTTCTGGAGCCAGCCTCAAGTGGACAACAAGTGGAACTGCAGTTTTTAGCATTACAGCACTGGCTTTACGTCACAGCCACGGCTGCCGACCTTTTCTAAATTGTCATTTGATGCTTCATAAAATATTTATTATAGGAACTTTAACTTCCAGAACTATTGATGTCAACAGTGTCAGAAACTCGAAGAAGGGATGACACAAGTGGAAATCAGCTTGTATCCTCTGCCCGTACACATGTATGCCTCCAGCATACATCATCCAGCTCTTTCTCTAAATCCTTTCTTCAGTCAGCGTTCCTCCCTCTGTGTATTTCCATCTCTCGCGTTGCGGTCGTTTGTTTCTGGCTGTCTTTGATCATGAGCTGAGGAGGACAGTAATCTACTGGAAGCCAAGTGTTTATATCTAGGACAGCTGAGAATTAGGTCACACGTGATATCTGCTGCCCTAGGCCCACATGGGCGCTACCTCAAAGTTTCCTCACCATTGTCTCACTCTTGCTCTCTGCTCTGCCCGAGTTTGTCAACAGTGACTCGGCAGAACGGATGCAAGCGTCCAGCCAAGAGTCAAGGTAAAAGATAAAAAGACGTCCTGCATAATACTCAGTTTGAATCAATAGCTTGGCAGCAGGCCAACCTGGAAGGAGATTACAGTGATTTACAGAGTAACCACAGCATCAAATCAGCTGGAATTAACTAGAACTCTCTGTGCTCGCATGTTCAACACGGGAGCGAGGCAACAACGACTGAAGGACGTCAGGGAGACATTTACCACCGCTCAGTTAGGATGGATAACACAGGGAGTCACAGCGAGCCAGCCTTGAGATAGTGGTGTGCGATGCTGCATATTTTGGTATCGATCCGATACCAAGTAAATACGGGCCAGTATCGCAGATAGCGATACCTTTCAATAAATAAGGTGGATGTGTGACTGAATTGCTAAATCTCAATTAATTTTCATGACCTTAAGTGTTTTTTTTGTGATGTTTCCTTTTTATTTATTAAATAGTTAAAACCCAGGACAGAATCAGGACAGAGTTCATAATTAAATAGAAAATGCTTTATTAGCATTGTTTTTTCAGAAAAATCTTAAATAAAAAGTTTTCGCAAACCAGTAAACTAATTAAAACAAACATGTACTGTTGAGAAACTACTCTCTCTGTTTTCGTAGCTCCATGTTTTCTTTTGGATGTTTTTTTTATGTTTATATAAATAGGCCTCCAGCATACATCATCCAGCTCTTTCTCTAAATCCTTTCTTCAGTCAGCGTTCCTCCCTCTGTGTATCCATCCTCGCGTTGCGGTCGTTTGTTTCTGGCTGTCTTTGATCAGGAGCTGAGGAGGACAGTAATCTACTGGAAGCCAAGTGTTTATATCTAGGACAGCTGAGAATTAGGTCACACGTGATATCTGCTGCCCTAGGCCCACATGGGCGCTACCTCAAAGTTTCCTCACCATTGTCTCACTCTCGCTCTCTGCTCTGCCCGAGTTTGTCAACGGTGACTCGGCAGAATGGATGCAAGCGTCCAGCCAAGAGTCAGGTAAAAGATAAAAAGACGTCTGCTAAATACTCAGTTTGAATCAATAGCTTGGCAGCAGGCCAACCTGGAAGGAGATTACAGTGATTTACAGAGTAACCACAGCATCAAATCAGCTGGAATTAACTAGAACTCTCTGGCTCGCATGTTCAACACGGGAGCGAGGCAACAACGACTGAAGGCCGTCAGGGAGCCATTTACCACCGCTCAGTTAGGATGGATAACACGGTGCAGGGAGTCACAGCGAGCCAGCCTCGAGATAGTGGGCGATACTGCATATTGGTACGATCCGATACCAAGTAAATACGGGCCAGTATCGCAGATAGCGATACTTTCAAAATAAGGTGGATGTGTCAGTATTGCTAAATCTCAAATAATTTTCATGACCTTAAGTGTTTTTTTTTGTGATGTTTCCTTTTTATTAAAATAGTTC